>NC_091299.1:33620759-33763798 GCF_038502225.1 Cherax quadricarinatus
CACACACACACACACACACACACACACACACACACACACACACACACACACACACACACACACACACACACACAGGCCTAGTGTCTCTAATCGATATGTGCCTGGGACAGAATGGTAACTTTTTCAGACTGGGTTACACTCACTACACAAGCTTCAGACTGCTACAATAACACGATGATGGCTGTTCAATGCTTGGCTGTCTGGAGTTTATGACTGGTAATTGTTTAGTGTCTAAAACAGTGAAAAATACACGTGGTGATCAGATTCAAGTTGGCTTAGTTGTGGAAGTTGGATGCATCAACTATTGCCCAGTTATTGTACACTGACATTCGTATTATCTTTTTGAGGTGAAATTTCTACTGCCGTGCTGTACAGATCTAAGTAACAGAACATTTTATAGTATACTAACTTTCTCAAGTCATGTTCTCAAGCCAACGTGATTTTATGTTGATGATTTGCGTAGCCTTCATGTCATCCTCATGGCTGCCTCATGGCTGCCTCACGGCTGCCTCATGGCTGCCTCATGGCTGCCTCATGGCTGCCTCATGGCTGCCTCATGGCTGCCTCATGGCTGCCAGAAATGTTTGATTGTTACTGATGATCGCTGTAAAACATTATTTATTATTTAAAAAAATGTTTTTAATACTATAAGATTTCTGACTGTTTACTCAAAGTTATGATTACTCAATATTATCCATAGTTTGTCACGTATTTAGACATATTCTATGATAGGGTTGTACATGGTTGAGTGGATTGGGAATCAAAGAGTCTGGAACACTGTGTGAGTGCCAAGACTGCATCGTCAGTGCCCAGGGAAGTTACTGTGAGATAGATCATGCTAAGAGATACTCGGTAAGAAAGACCAAGTGTGAGACCTTCTGCCTGACCTTGCCTGAACTGTCTTGGGAGATATCGCTCTCGTGAGAGATCTCTCTTGCTTATTATCTTATGAGATCACTTTTCCACTTAATATCCTTGGAGATCTCTCTTATTTACTGTCTCACGCCTATGTGCTCGAATCTGTAGCATCCACCGTAGCAAGTTTTGTATTGTGAGAGCTCTAAAAACAAGACAAGGATATGTTAAATTTTTTGAGAGCTAAGAACTAACTTTACTGACGCAGATATATATATATATATATATATATATATATATATATATATATATATATATATATATATATATATATATATATATATATATATATATATATATATATATATATATATATATCGTTCATAGGTAAATGAATATAATTTGTATTGAATATATTTTAACATGAGATTTTTAATAAAGCAGGTTTCCATACATTGATTACTTTCAGTAGAGCGGTGAGCAGGCGAGTCTTGATATATAAGATGGATGTGATGTTGATTTATCATTTATAGACCTTGGGAAATTGTTGTAAATTAATTACATGGCATAAATTATCTTTGAATATGTAATGATAAGGGTTGAAGAAATATTGAAGTTGTTTGTACACTTTCAGAACTTTTTATAAATAATTGACACTTTCTGAAAGTGTGTTATCAAATTGTTTATACATTTAAAAAATTTAACATTGTTGCAGTTTCAGAAAATTATGCAATTTATCGTTACAAATGTTAAATATTATCCAAATATTTGGCCTGTTTACATGTTGTAACTCATTTTTCTCACTATAACCGTGTGGCAAAAACAAATAATAACAAAAAATAGTTCCAGATTATTTGATCTTTCTCGCGGTTTCACACTGCAAGATACCGCAGAGGGTATAATGAGTATGCTATGGGTCCGGACACATACGGCTGCCTCACAACATACGCTTAATGGCTGATCTTAGTGTCATTTCCTGGGGTGGACTGTGAGTCCAGCTAGACCAATAAACATGTGTATGTGAAGTCACTGGATATGTACACCAAGAGGTGTATACCTCTCAGTGTATACCTCTCAGTATATATACGTTGTGAGTTTACTTTAATCCCTACTTTAAGGACTGAAGTATTCTTGACAGATGGTGAACAGGTTGCATGCAATCTTAAAGAATGCTCGTGTAGTCGATAGGTTTTAAACCCCGTGTTTTGATTATACATAGTAATTTACTGTAAGTAATAAAAATAACAGGACCCAGCATTATCCAGCTGAAGTCACAGTTCACCCAGAGTGTCACTCTTAATAATGATTATTCTATAACTTGTAAGATATTGAGACCATAGTATATACTAATGTGGATATAATAAAAAATATAGATATTTATCCTGGCTGTAACTCAGTCTGTAAAAAGGATTTGATATTTTACTGCTATCACGGTAATAAGAAATCTGATCGTATGTGGTTCTTTATTTAACCTATGATTCTATGTGTTTGGACTTAAATGCCACACAATACCGACAAGATGAAAAATTAGACACTGTGTAACATCTGGGTATCTTTATTGTAGATGTTTTGCCATCCAGTGGCTTTATCAGTTCAAATTCAAAAAACATAATTGGAAGACTGTAGAACTATATACAAAAGATGAGGTAATCAGTCCCTCAACCTTGGGGTTGGTTAAGAGCACCGTTGTCTTGAAGAATCTGAAAATTATTCAAGGCTACAGTTGTCGGAATTATTATTATTATTATTATTATTATTATTATTATTATTATTATTATTATAACATTCTTGTATTCATGGGGAAGCACTAAGCCATTAGGTGTCATGTAGCGCCTGGGTAATAGGTAATCAGGTTTGATCCAACGAAGAAGAGGACATCTTTAGTTCGTTGGATCTCACGTGTAAACAGTTCTTTGAGGGGCCTCATCTTTTCCAGTCTTGAAGCTAGAAGGACCCTTGTGGGTTTAGCGCTTATTTATGATTATAATAATTGGAGCTAGAAGGACAACAATTTTTTTTAATATAGGCATTTATGTCTATCTATACATCATGTAGAGTCGGTCTGTGGTACAGCGTATTGCATCCAGAGTTCGCTGAAGTTCCTCTAAACTTCCCAGTTTTGTTTTTTGTTCCTTGACTAGAACAGAAGTTTGGTCACATCAGGTAAGAGCATGAAATAAGTGATGTGATCTAGACTTGGTGGGACTCAGTTCATCAGAGATGTTATGGGCAGTTTTAAGAACACAGATGGTACAGCAAAAGTTGGTATCACCTGGTCTTTAACTAAGTCAGCAAAATAAAGCAGTCAACAGGGCAGGACGAAAGCAAGGTAAACACAGCTGGGTGAAATGCCATTACTCATGTATTACTTCACCACTTATTTACAATATGTACAATATTAACAGATTAATTTAGCATAATAGGTAATGATGCAACTAAAAACTACCCAGAGACAACGAGTGTACTCGACCAGCGTTAGCGAAAGTCTGCCAGTCAGCCAGGTGGGAAGGTGCAACGTCACCTTGGCTGAAGTAGCCAGCTTCCACGTGATTGGTGAGTTGAACTAGACAATAAACACAGCAGTGGGACCCTAGAGCTGCTACACTCTGAACTGCCAGTTCACTGGTGGACAGGGTGTGTCATGGTTGTGTGACGAATGTCAAATAAAATGTAATATACTCAGCTCACACCACAGCCAGTTTATGTCTACCACAAAGCTGATGAAGAGTTCCCCAGCTCCTGTTTCATCTTACCATATATGTATGGATTAATAAAAACATAAATTTGGTAATATAGCCAGACCTTTTATTAGCTCCATAGGTTCAGTTTCCTATAAATTATCTAAATGGCTAGTTGATATTTTGAACCCAATTGTTAGAAAAATTTCTAACTTATATGTTAAAAACAATATAGATTTAGTGGACAAATTAAGCACATTGACTGATTTAAATTAGAATATGGTTAGCTTTGATGTTACGTCTTTGTTTACAAAAGTTCCAGTTGATGATTTATTAAGTTTCCTATCTGAAGAACTTGTTAATTATGATTTACCATTGCCAGTACCTACAATCATTGAGCTTATTAAACTCTGTATTGTTGATGCAAAGTTTGTGTTTAATGGCGAGTTTTACACTCAGAAGTTTGGTATGGCAATAGGAAACCCTCTCTCACCTGACCTTAGCAATACATACATGGAATATTTTGAAACAAGATTGCTTCACAAAATCTGTTCTAATAAAGTTAGGTAGTACAGATATGTTGATGATGTCTTATGTCTAATGCGTAAGTATACAGATATAAATCATTTCCTTGTCAAATTAAATAGCTTAGCTTATTCCATAAATTTTACTATTGAGTTCGAACAAACTAACTCACTGCCTTTTCTAGATATGTTAATTATTAAGGGGAACCATGACTTTAAATTTAAAATTTACAGAAAACCAACAAATAATTGTTCTTATGTGCACTATTATTCTTCACGTTATGATAGAGTTAAACTTTCTGTATTTTCAACAATGTTTTTGAGAGCCTTGAGCATAAGAACATAAGAATGGAGTAACACTGCAGCAGATCTACTGGCTCATACAAGGCAGGTCCTTATCAAAACCACCATTTTCTCAAAGTTATCCAAGAATTTACTTTTGCACCCCAGACACCAATCACACCCAGCCCCTCCTACTCATATATTTGTCCAGTCTCCTTTTAAAGCTACCCAAGGTCTTAGCCTCTATTATCCTCCTCGGAAGATTTTTCCATGCATCGACAACTCTGAAAACAGATACCTATGTTCTTTCTAAATCTATATTTATCTAACTTAAATCCGTTATTTCTAATTGTTACTTGATTCAATAACCTCTTTATTTCATTAATATTGCCTTTGTTTATGCCCATCATCCATTTATATACTTCAGTGATATCTCCTCTCATTCTACGTATCTCAAGAGAGTGAAGATTCAAGACTCGAAGTCTGTCTTCATAAGGGAGATTCCTTATACAGTGAATCAACTTTGTCATCCTTCTTTGCATGTTCTTCAATGAATTTATATTCATTCTGTAGTAAGGAGACCAAAACTGAGCAACATAATCTAAGTGAGGCTTCACTAGTGACGTATAGAGCTGTAAAATAACTTCTGGAATCCTGTTACTTATACTTCTTGATATAAATTCAAGTAATCTGTTAGCCTTATTGCGCACACTAAGGCACTGTTGGCTTCGGATTTCTGACTAACATGACTCCCAAGTCTTTTTCGCATTCTGTGTGTTCAAGTTCTACATCACCTAGTTTGAACATTAAAATGGTATAAAATACCGACAGGTTGTTAGGTAAGACACATATGCAACAGTTAGGTATCTTTATTTCGAAACGTACAGACGATACAGACCTGAAATTAACTTCGACAACCTCTACTAGTGAGAACGGCTGGATTTGAGAGGGACCTGACCTCCCAACGTCTGCGTTCTACTAGTGACCTACGTCTCACCTCCTGGCGCTATATAAGGCTCCATCCTGTCACTTCAACTCCATATTGTTTCAGACTATGGAACAATGCTCTTCTCCAGACTGAGGGACTGACCACCTCAAAACTTTAAGGGTGATGGACTGATTACATCGTCTTCAAGTCTCTTCTGCTTCTATCAACTTTTCTGTACTCGACTGAAGAAGCCTACTGTGTAGGCGAAACGTTTCTAAATAAAGATACCTAACTGTTGCATATGTGTCTTACCTAATCACCTAGTTTATAACTTCGAGGGTTATTTTCATTCCCAAGGACTATGACTTTACACTTGTCTAAACTGAACTTCCTCTGCCACTTTTCAGACCAAGACATTAATTTGTCCAAATCCACCTAGAGTTCATTGGTATCTTCTTTCATATCAATCATTCAGTCTAGTTTGTGATGAATGGTTTGAAAACCGACAAGTTGAAGATTGAGACACTTATGCAACATATGGGAATCTTTACTCAGGAAACGTTTCGCCACACAGTGGCTTCAACAGTCCAGTGCAAAGTAGAAAGGTGTAAGGAGAGGAGGAGTTTGAGGTAATCAGTCCCTCAGCCTGGAGTCGATGTGTTCAGTCCATCAATCTTGTAGAATGTACAGCATAGGGCCCTATGCTGTACATTCTACAAGATTGGTGGACTGAACACATCGACTCCAGGCTGAGGGACTGATTACCTCAAGCTCCTGGAGAGCGAAACGTTGCCACAATAAATGTCACATTAGTTGCACTTGTGTCCTTTTACTTTACATATTGTCGGTAATTCTACCAACTTTATTACAAGGAGAATCTTGAAGAACAGAAGGAGAATGAGGTAATCAGTCCCTCAACCTTGAGTCGATGTGGTCAGTCCATCAATCTTGAATAGAATACGGCATACGTGCTGAGAAGGAGCTTATAAACCGTTGGCAGGAGAGGTGCAGCAGTCATAGGTGGTGTAACATTTGTTCAATGTTGAAGTAGGTCGTGCCTAAGAATTAGGCAAGCGAAGAATTCTCAAGTATTAAGATCCCAAGAAGTTGCAGTGTCTGACAGGTTTGTTCCTACATACGTAAATGTGTTCATTGAGGCAGGTGTCGAGGTTTCTTGCTGTTTCACCTACGTAAATCTTGTCACAGCCTCCACAGGGTATAGTGTAAACTCCTGCGTTGACTGGTTCGTGGTGCTTTGATTTTGTCCTGGTTAGATCCTTTATTGACTTAAGGCTGAGGAAGATTGACACCAGTCAGTCCATCTATCATCATTCCATCATGCAGGAGGAGCCACATGTCTGGTGCATCCAACAAGATAACAGACTCTTGGATGTCACTACTCTGACTTTTTTGGGTTATCCCAGGTTCTCTACATATATGCTGCTATGTATGATAATCTATGTAACTGTATTTGTGTATACCTGAATAAACTTACTTATTTACCGCCCGGCTCCGGCTGGGTTACAAGTATCTTTGGCAGGTTAAGTTACCACCACCAGATGTAGACCAAACGAAATGTAAACTTTGCCAGATGGACTACTGTCACACCCTGCGTCATTATGTACTGGAGTGTGATCAAATTAATGAATTTAGAGACAATTCACTCAGAAATGTTCAAGATATGTCAAAGCATTTTATCCACAGTGGTATATTACAGACCATTTTGGAAAAATACCCACACTTTGCTCACTGTAAAAAAAAAGCATTATCACGTGTGTCTTTGTACTTATCTAATTGTGGTTGCAAGGGTCGAGTCATAGCTCCTGGCCCCGCATGTGTGTGTGTGTGTGTGTGTGTGTACTCACCTAATTGTGTTTGCAGGGGTCGAGTCATGACTCCGGGCCCCGTGTGTACATGTGACCTAATTAATGTCTCTATGTATAACTCATTACGATTGTGACCAGACATAAACATGTAAATAGTTTATATATGTTTGTGACATGATAACGCCCACTATGTGGGCGAAACGTTGTTAATATAAAGGATCGCATTATACTGTAATGATGCTTTATCTATTTTGTCGGTATTTTATATAATTTCTCTCCATATTTCTCTTAATTCTCTGCCCTTCATGAGAACGCAAATTCAGTGCCTTAAGCCTGTCTTTGTAGAAAAGATTTCTGATACAATTTCTTCATTCTTCCAGCTTATTTATGTCCGTTCTAATATGGGGACGAGAACTAAGAAGAATAATCCAAATGCAGCCTCATCAAAAATATACAAAGTTGAAGTATATCCTGAAGACTTATATTATATACACTTTACAGTGACTGAAACACTTGGTTCCTACTCCCCAAACTTTATTAGACTCATTACAGCACTTAACTGAAATAGTACAAAAGCAAAAGTATTATAAGTTGAAAGAAGAAGCATCATAATATAATATAATCTACAATTCAATTCAATTCAATTCAAAGTTTATTCTCTATAAGGATTACAATGCTGAGTTTACAGAAATTTGGTTATTGTTTGGTTTACATGTAGTAAAATTGTGATTACAGAGTGTACCACTAGAACGCTTAGCATGGCTAGGCATTTCGAGCATACACTTCTTTTTTTGAGGGATATGAGTAGTGAAAATTTCCACTGAGCAGTCCCTTCCGGTTTAGGGCCTTCCACTGAGCGGTCCCTTCCGGTTTAGGGCCTTCTACAGAGCGGTCCCTTCCGGTTTAAGTCTTCCACTGAGCGGTCCCCTTTTCACACCTAGGTGTTACTTCCGGTTTGACCTTGACCATGACCTCGCCCTCGAGACTACCTCACCCTTGACCCCCCAACCAATACCCCCGCCCACGACCCCCCCTTCGCGACCCCGCCGTCGCGCCGCGCGCCCGCCCGCGCGCCCGCCCGCGCCCTTCGCGACCCCCCGCCCGCGCGCCCGCCCGCGCGCCCGCCCGCGCGCCCGCCCGCGCCCTTCGCGACCCCCGCCCGCGCCTTCTGCTGCGCCTTCTGCAGCGTCATCCGGATCGCCCCCGCGCCTCGAATTTTTTTTTTTCTTATGATCTCCTTGGATCAAGGTTTTTGGATTCCCCCCTATGGGGTTTTCGAAATTCTCCAATTCCTCGGATCAAGTTTTTTGGATACCCCTCCTTTCACCTCCCATCCCCAAAAAATTTCTCAATATCAAAGTCTCCACTTCCTCGGATCCCCCTCCCACTTTCACCCCCCAACCCCAAAAATTTCTCGACAATACCATGACTCCATCTCCTCGGATCAAGTATTTTGGATACCCCTCCTTTCACCCCCCCCACCCCCAAAAAATTTCTCAATATCAAAGTCTCCACTTCCTCGGATCACCCTCCCACTTTCACCCCCCCAACCCCAAAAATTTCTCGACAATACCATGACTCCATCTCCTTGGATCAAATTTTTGGATTACCCCTCTCACTTTCACTCCCACCCCAAAATTTCTCGATAATACCAAGACTCCATCTCCTTGGATCAAGGTTTTTTGGATTCCCCCCTCTGGGGGTAAAGCATTCAAATGAACTCCTCCTATGGGGCATGGTGCTCTCTCTTACTACAGGTCTAAACGAGTGTGACGTCAGTATTCCTCTCATTAAGTTAAATGAACTAAAAAGGACCACGCGCACACAGGTTGAATCTTGTATACCCTTTTAATTAATAAGGGGACATAGCAGTGACGTCACGCGCACACAGGCTGAATCTTGTCGATCCTTTTAGTTCATTCAAGTTAATAAGGGGACACATTTTTTCGTTAATACCCACAATTTCTTTACAACACAAGTCTAGACATTTTTTAACTATTTCATCTCAGGTCACTCCCCACGAAGTAACCTCCTCCCCACCCTCCCAAACCCTCACACTCCAACCAACACCTCACAATTTTCACTCATAACCCCCAATTTTTCTCGTTTTAACCCTTTTAGTTCATTAAAGTTAATAAGGGGACACATGCATCAGAAAGTCACCACATCGCTTACATCCACTTTCGTTAAATTCACTACTCACAATTTTACATATTACGAAGTTAAATACGCACTTTTACTTTGAACATCTTCAAAACACTCTCATAAATCATTTGAATACTCACAAAAAATACCTTTATACATTTCCAAACAACACTGAAATACTCCAAAAACATCATTCGAACACCCCCAAATCACCTCTGAATACTCCCAGAACACCTTCATAAGTACTCTTGCACATCATTTGAACACCTTCATAAGTACTCTCATAATCATTTGTACACCTTCAAAAAACACCTTTGAATACTCACATAAACACCCTTGAACACCTTCAAAACACCTTCAAAGCACTCTCATAATCATTTGAACACACTCAAAACACCTTTGAATAACCTCAAAACACCTTTGAACACCTTCAAAACACCCTTGAACACCTTCAAAACACCCTTGAACACCTTCAAAACAACATTTGAACACACTCAAAACACCTTTGAACATTTCCAAAACACTATTTGAGTACTCCCAAATAAGATTTGACATCTCTAATTTATCTGCACTTACACATTTCATTAAATTACAACTCATCCCTCAGTCTCCAGACTTCACAACATTATCACAAAAACTAACTCAAACACTTTACTTTGAACACCCCCAAAAAACACTCTCATAATCATTTGAATACTCACATAAACACCCTTGAACACCTTCAAAACACCTTTGAATATCGTTTTTAAACTAATTTCATCACAACCCACTTATATCATCTTTTTTCGGTAACTCTAATTCGACTACACTACCCTCATCAATTACCAACAAATTTTACTCGTTTTAACTAATGTCATCACTGTAACCAAGATTTTCACAAAAAAAAAACTCTATGACACCTAACACACACGCACACACACCCCACAACACCCACAATTTTTCTCGTTTTAACCCTTTTAGTTCATTAAAGTTAATAAGGGGACACAGTACATCAGAAAGTCACAACAACAACATCCACAACCCACAATTTTTTCTCGTTTTAGCTAATTTCATCAGAAAAAGTCCCAACAACAACCCACTTATAACATCTTTTTTCGGTATCTCTAGTTCGACAACAACACCCACAACACCCACATCCCACAACACCCATGAACATTTCCAAAACACTATTTGAGTACTCCCAATTACACCACTGATTACTACTAAAACACCGCTGAATTCAATCAAAACACCCTTCAACACCTTCAAACACCCTTGAACACCTTCAAAACACTCTTGAACACTTTCAAAAACACCTTTGAACATTTCCAATCAACACTGAAACACTTCCAAAAAACACAATTTGAGTACTCCCAATTACACCACTGAATACTACTAAAACACCGCTGAATTCAATCAAAACACCCTTCAACACCTTCAAAACACCTTTGAACACCTTCAAAACACCTTTGACACCTTCAAAACACTCTTGAACACCTTCAAAAAACACCTTCGAACATTTCCAATCAACACTGAAACACTTCCAAAAACACAATTTGAGTACTCCCAATTACACCACTGAATTCTACTAAAACACCGCTGAATTCAATCAAAACACCCTTCAACACCTTCAAAACACCTTTGAACACACTCAAAACACCTTTGAATAACCTCAAAACACCTTTGAACACCTTCAAAACACCCTTGAACACCCTTGATCACCTTCAAAAAAAAAACAACATTTGAACACACTCAAAACACCTTTTGAACACCTTTGAACACTTCAAAAAAAAAAAACACAATTTGAGTACTCCCAATTACACCACTGAATACTACTAAAACACCGCTGAATTCAATCAAAACACCCTTCAACACCTTCAAACACCCTTGAACACCTTCAAAACACTCTTGAACACCTTCAAAAACACCTTTGAACATTTCCAAAACACTATTTGAGTACTCCCAATTACACCACTGATTACTACTAAAACACCGCTGAATTCAATCAAAACACCCTTCAACACCTTCAAACACCCTTGAACACACTCAAAACACCCTTCAACACCTTCAAAACACCTTTGAACACCTTCAAAACACCTTTGAACACCTTCAAAACACTCTCATAATCATTTGAACACACTCAAAACACCTTTGAATAACCTCAAAACACCTTTGAACACCTTCAAAACACTCTCATAATCATTTGAACACACTCAAAACACCTTTGAATAACCTCAAAACACCTTTGAACACCTTCAAAACACCCTTGAACACCTTCAAAAAAACAACATTTGAACACACTCAAAACACCTTTGAACACCTTTGAACATTTCCAAACAACACTGAAACACTTCCAAAAACACCATTTGAGTACTCCCAAATACACCACTGAATACTAAAACACCACTGAATACACTCAAAACACCACCAAAATCACCATAAACTAAGATCAACACCCACATCCCACAACACCCACAACCCACAACACCCACAATTTTTTCTCGTTTTATCTAATTTCATCAGAAAGTCACAACACCCACACCTCCCATTTTTTTCTCGTTTTAACCCTTTTAGTTCATTAAAGTTAATTTCATCAGAAAAAGTCACATCAACAACCCACTTATAACGTCTTTTCGGTATCTCTAGTTCGACAACAACACCCACATCCCACAACACCCACATCCCACATCCCACACACACACACACAGACACACACACACACACACACCCTAACCTAGCCTAACCTAACTTATCCTAACCTAGCCTAACCTAACCTAACCTAGCCTAACCTAACTTAACCTAACCTAACCTTTACCTAACCTTTACCTAACTTAACCTAACCTAACCTAACCTTTACCTAACCTTTACCTAACCTAATCTAACCTTGCCTAACCATTACCTAACCTAACCTAACCTATCTTAACCTAACCCAACCTAACCTAGCCGAACCTATCCTAACCTAACCTAAAATATATTGGAACACTTCCAAAAAATACATTAGAGTACTCCAGAATTACTTTGAACGACTCCATTTTTGGATATTTCCAAATTAGTTTTGAAAACTTTATCGTAAAATCGAACATTATTTTCTTGTTGGTAAACACACTCAATGGTAGAAATATTTACTCGATTTCCGAATAGAAACACTTTCCTCGCTCTGAGAGACTCATTGTGGGTCACCCCTTCCCCCCCCCCCCCCCCAACACCACTGGGTAATGCGGTTCACACCCAAGGTAGATTTAAGATAATCATGAACACCTGCGCCAACTCAGGACAGACAGACGCCATGAAATGCGGGTAACATCCAAGGTAGAAAATCATCTCTTTCCAGACCAACTGTCTATCCTAACCTAACCTAACCTAACCTAACCTAATTCCTAACCTAACCTAACCTCACCTAACCGAACCTAACCTAACTCCATCAATCACCTCTATCCTAACCTAACCTAACCTAACCTAACCCAACCTAACTCCATCAAACACCTCTATCCTAACCTAACCTAACCTATCCTAACCTAACCTAACTCCATCAAACACCTCGAATACTACCTAACTTAACCTAACCTAACCTTACCTAACCTACCGAACCTAACCTAACCTAACCTAACCTATCCTAACCTGTCCTAACCTAACCTAACCTATCCTAACCTAACCTAACCTAACCTAACCTAACTTATCCTAAGCTAACCTAACCTAACTTATCCTAACCTAACCTAACCTAACTTATCCTAACCTAACCTAACCTAAAATAACGAACCTAACCTAACTTATCCTAATCTAATCTAACCTAACCTAACCTAACTTATCCTAACCTAACCTAACTTATCCTAACCTAACCTAACCTAACCTAACCTAAAATAACCTAACCTAACTTATCCTAACCTACTCACTTTACTTTGAACACCTTCAAAACACTCTCATACATCATTTGAGACCCCCTTTTCTCAATATCTCTCATCCACAACCTTTATCATCTCACTACAGAACAACCCCAAGATTACTTCGAACACTCTCATAAAGCATTTGAGTACTCACATAAACACTTTTGAACATTTCCAAACAACACTGAAGCACTTCCAAAATATCATTTTGATTACTCCCAAATAAGATTTGACAGCTCTAATTTATCTACACTTACACATTTCATTAAATTACATCTCATCCCCCCAAACTCCTCCCTCATTCTCCAGACTTTACAACATTAGCACAAAAAAAAAAAAAAACTAACTCATACACTTATGACATGAGACATTACCATATCTAACACACTGACTAACTTTGAACCAACTCTGAACACCACTGATCTTCTTCAAAAAATGCTCTGCACATCATTTGAACACCTTCAAAAAAAAAACACCATCAAACACCTCCGAATACTCCCAAAAAACACTACTGATTACTACCAAATCACCACTGAATACTACCAATCACCGTCAAAATCACCAGAAACTAAGTTTAACATCACCATCTAACATCCTTTTTATAGAAATCCCCTCAAATCACTATAACCAAGAACTCCCTCCCCATTTGGCGCATGAAAAAAAAAAAAAGCATGAACACAAACCTAATACGCAAACACTTAGTACATGATCACCATCAACTGAAAACATATCTTGTACACACACATAATATAAGACAATCACCAACTACAATCACCCATGTTCACTTACCTCAAAATCACTAATATCACAGAAAACAATCATTTTTATAAACATTTCACACACACACACACAAAAAAAAAATCATATTTGACAATATCTAAGCGCACTCACCTCACTACCACCAACACACGATGTCTCACCTCACAGGACCGACGAGCTCACCTCCAGTGACGTCACACTCCCATTGTGTTACTTGGTGGTTGGTAACATCAACCTGTTGTACCCTACATTATCTAAGAACACTATATCCAAGACGATTACCAGATTTTATGATCCCCAACACCAAGATCACAGAAAACACACATTTTTTATAATTATTCACACAAAAATCACGATCACCATTTCCATATCATGTTTACCGTCATCTATCAACACTAATCACCAAGATCACCAAAAAATCTAAGATCATGCATCTCAAAACTACTATGATCACTGAAAACACTTATTTTTTAAACATTCGCACAAAAATAAGACATACACAAAAATACCACAACACTTCCACCAACATCTATAACATAACATGAGCACTATAACATATCACTATCACAAAAAAAAAAAAAATAATACACAGACACCCACATATTATACATTTCAATTGCAAATTTAAGACATGAGACATACACACCAAATCTAAGACATTCACCTCCAACTAAGACATACACATCACCCCTAAAACTTCCTTCCTTATTCATTCCGTATATCTCCTAGAGACGTTTTAACCCCGACGGATCCATCACGACGTAGGAGCCAGAGGAACCATCACCACTCCAACACCACCTACTACACTCTGGCTCCTACGTCGTGATGGATCCGTCGGGGTTAAAACGTCTCTAGGAGATATACGGAATGAATAAGGAAGGAAGTTTTAGGGGTGATGTGTATGTCTTAGTTGGAGGTGAATGTCTTAGATTTGGTGTGTATGTCTCATGTCTTAAATTTGCAATTGAAATGTATAATATGTGGGTGTCTGTGTATTATTTTTTTTTTTTTTTGTGATAGTGATATGTTATAGTGCTCATGTTATGTTATAGATGTTGGTGGAAGTGTTGTGGTATTTTTGTGTATGTCTTATTTTTGTGCGAATGTTTAAAAAATAAGTGTTTTCAGTGATCATAGTAGTTTTGAGATGCATGATCTTAGATTTTTTGGTGATCTTGGTGATTAGTGTTGATAGATGACGGTAAACATGATATGGAAATGGTGATCGTGATTTTTGTGTGAATAATTATAAAAAATGTGTGTTTTCTGTGATCTTGGTGTTGGGGATCATAAAATCTGGTAATCGTCTTGGATATAGTGTTCTTAGATAATGTAGGGTACAACAGGTTGATGTTACCAACCACCAAGTAACACAATGGGAGTGTGACGTCACTGGAGGTGAGCTCGTCGGTCCTGTGAGGTGAGACATCGTGTGTTGGTGGTAGTGAGGTGAGTGCGCTTAGATATTGTCAAATATGATTTTTTTTTTTGTGTGTGTGTGTGTGAAATGTTTATAAAAATGATTGTTTTCTGTGATATTAGTGATTTTGAGGTAAGTGAACATGGGTGATTGTAGTTGGTGATTGTCTTATATTATGTGTGTGTACAAGATATGTTTTCAGTTGATGGTGATCATGTACTAAGTGTTTGCGTATTAGGTTTGTGTTCATGCTTTTTTTTTTTTATGCGTCAAATGGGGAGGGAGTTCTTGGTTATAGTGATTTGAGGGGATTTCTATAAAAAGGATGTTAGATGGTGATGTTAAACTTAGTTTCTGGTGATTTTGACGGTGATTGGTAGTATTCAGTGGTGATTTGGTAGTAATCAGTAGTGTTTTTTGGGAGTATTCGGAGGTGTTTGATGGTGTTTTTTTTTGAAGGTGTTCAAATGATGTGCAGAGCATTTTTTGAAGAAGATCAGTGGTGTTCAGAGTTGGTTCAAAGTTAGTCAGTGTGTTAGATATGGTAATGTCTCATGTCATAAGTGTATGAGTTAGTTTTTTTTGTGCTAATGTTGTAAAGTCTGGAGAATGAGGGAGGAGTTTGGGGGGATGAGATGTAATTTAATGAAATGTGTAAGTGTAGATAAATTAGAGCTGTCAAATCTTATTTGGGAGTAATCAAAATGATATTTTGGAAGTGCTTCAGTGTTGTTTGGAAATGTTCAAAAGTGTTTATGTGAGTACTCAAATGCTTTATGAGAGTGTTCGAAGTAATCTTGGGGTTGTTCTGTAGTGAGATGATAAAGGTTGTGGATGAGAGATATTGAGAAAAGGGGGTCTCAAATGATGTATGAGAGTGTTTTGAAGGTGTTCAAAGTAAAGTGAGTAGGTTAGGATAAGTTAGGTTAGGTTATTTTAGGTTAGGTTAGGTTAGGTTAGGTTAGGATAAGTTAGGTTAGGTTAGGATAAGTTAGGTTAGGTTAGGTTAGATTAGATTAGGATAAGTTAGGTTAGGTTCGTTATTTTAGGTTAGGTTAGGTTAGGTTAGGATAAGTTAGGTTAGGTTAGGTTAGGATAAGTTAGGTTAGGTTAGCTTAGGATAAGTTAGGTTAGGTTAGGTTAGGTTAGGTTAGGATAGGTTAGGTTAGGTTAGGACAGGTTAGGATAGGTTAGGTTAGGTTAGGTTAGGTTCGGTAGGTTAGGTAAGGTTAGGTTAGGTTAAGTTAGGTAGTATTCGAGGTGTTTGATGGAGTTAGGTTAGGTTAGGATAGGTTAGGTTAGGTTAGGATAGAGGTGTTTGATGGAGTTAGGTTGGGTTAGGTTAGGTTAGGTTAGGTTAGGATAGAGGTGATTGATGGAGTTAGGTTAGGTTCGGTTAGGTGAGGTTAGGTTAGGTTAGGAATTAGGTTAGGTTAGGTTAGGTTAGGTTAGGATAGACAGTTGGTCTGGAAAGAGATGATTTTCTACCTTGGATGTTACCCGCATTTCATGGCGTCTGTCTGTCCTGAGTTGGCGCAGGTGTTCATGATTATCTTAAATCTACCTTGGGTGTGAACCGCATTACCCAGTGGTGTTGGGGGGGGGGGAAGGGGTGACCCACAATGAGTCTCTCAGAGCGAGGAAAGTGTTTCTATTCGGAAATCGAGTAAATATTTCTACCATTGAGTGTGTTTACCAACAAGAAAATAATGTTCGATTTTACGATAAAGTTTTCAAAACTAATTTGGAAATATCCAAAAATGGAGTCGTTCAAAGTAATTCTGGAGTACTCTAATGTATTTTTTGGAAGTGTTCCAATATATTTTAGGTTAGGTTAGGATAGGTTCGGCTAGGTTAGGTTGGGTTAGGTTAAGATAGGTTAGGTTAGGTTAGGTAATGGTTAGGCAAGGTTAGATTAGGTTAGGTAAAGGTTAGGTAAAGGTTAGGTTAGGTTAGGTTAAGTTAGGTAAAGGTTAGGTAAAGGTTAGGTTAGGTTAAGTTAGGTTAGGCTAGGTTAGGTTAGGTTAGGCTAGGTTAGGATAAGTTAGGTTAGGCTAGGTTAGTTAGGTTGTGTGTGTGTGTGTGTGTGTGTCTGTGTGTGTGTGTGTGGGATGTGGGATGTGGGTGTTGTGGGATGTGGGTGTTGTTGTCGAACTAGAGATACCGAAAAGACGTTATAAGTGGGTTGTTGATGTGACTTTTTCTGATGTAGTGTGTCCCCTTATTAACTTTAATGAACTAAAAGGGTTAAAACGAGAAAAAAATGGGAGGTGTGGGTGTTGTGACTTTCTGATGAAATTAGATAAAACGAGAAAAAATTGTGGGTGTTGTGGGTTGTGGGTGTTGTGGGATGTGGGTGTTGATCTTAGTTTATGGTGATTTTGGTGGTGTTTTGAGTGTATTCAGTGGTGTTTTAGTATTCAGTGGTGTATTTGGGAGTACTCAAATGGTGTTTTTGGAAGTGTTTCAGTGTTGTTTGGAAATGTTCAAAGGTGTTCAAAGGTGTTTTGAGTGTGTTCAAATGTTGTTTTTTTGAAGGTGTTCAAGGGTGTTTTGAAGGTGTTCAAAGGTGTTTTGAGGTTATTCAAAGGTGTTTTGAAGGTGTTCAAATGATTATGAGAGTGTTTTGAAGGTGTTCAAAGGTGTTTTGAGGTTATTCAAAGGTGTTTTGAGTGTGTTCAAATGATTATGAGAGTGTTTTGAAGGTGTTCAAAGGTGTTTTGAAGGTGTTCAAAGGTGTTTTGAAGGTGTTGAAGGGTGTTTTGAGTGTGTTCAAGGGTGTTTGAAGGTGTTGAAGGGTGTTTTGATTGAATTCAGCGGTGTTTTAGTAGTAATCAGTGGTGTAATTGGGAGTACTCAAATAGTGTTTTGGAAATGTTCAAAGGTGTTTTTGAAGGTGTTCAAGAGTGTTTTGAAGGTGTTCAAGGGTGTTTGAAGGTGTTGAAGGGTGTTTTGATTGAATTCAGCGGTGTTTTAGTAGTATTCAGTGGTGTAATTGGGAGTACTCAAATTGTGTTTTTTTTTTGGAAGTGTTCAAAGGTGTTCAAAAGGTGTTTTGAGTGTGTTCAAATGTTGTTTTTTTTTTTTGAAGGTGATCAAGGGTGTTCAAGGGTGTTTTGAAGGTGTTGAAGGGTGTTTTGATTGAATTCAGCGGTGTTTTAGTAGAATTCAGTGGTGTAATTGGGAGTACTCAAATTGTGTTTTTGGAAGTGTTTCAGTGTTGATTGGAAATGTTCGAAGGTGTTTTTTGAAGGTGTTCAAGAGTGTTTTGAAGGTGTCAAAGGTGTTTTGAAGGTGTTCAAAGGTGTTTTGAAGGTGTTGAAGGGTGTTTTGATTGAATTCAGCGGTGTTTTAGTAGTATTCAGTGGTGTAATTGGGAGTACTCAAATTGTGTTTTTTGGAAGTGTTTCAGTGTTGATTGGAAATGTTCAAAGGTGTTTTTGAAAGTGTTCAAGAGTGTTTTGAAGGTGTTCAAGGGTGTTTGAAGGTGTTGAAGGGTGTTTTGATTGAATTCAGCGGTGTTTTAGTAGTAATCAGTGGTGTAATTGGGAGTACTCAAATAGTGTTTTGGAAATGTTCATGGGTGTTGTGGGATGTGGGTGTTGTGGGTGTTGTTGTCGAACTAGAGATACCGAAAAAAGATGTTATAAGTGGGTTGTTGTTGGGACTTTTTCTGATGAAATTAGCTAAAACGAGAAAAAATTGTGGGTTGTGGATGTTGTTGTTGTGACTTTCTGATGTACTGTGTCCCCTTATTAACTTTAATGAACTAAAAGGGTTAAAACGAGAAAAATTGTGGGTGTTGTGGGGTGTGTGTGCGTGTGTGTTAGGTGTCATAGAGTTTTTTTTTTTTTTTTGTGAAAATCTTGGTTACAGTGATGACATTAGTTAAAACGAGTAAAATTTGTTGGTAATTGATGAGGGTAGTGTAGTCGAATTAGAGTTACCGAAAAAAGATGATATAAGTGGGTTGTGATGAAATTAGTTTAAAAAACGATATTCAAAGGTGTTTTGAAGGTGTTCAAGGGTGTTTATGTGAGTATTCAAATGATTATGAGAGTGTTTTTGGGGGTGTTCAAAGTAAAGTGTTTGAGTTAGTTTTTGTGACTTTTTTTTCTGATGTATTGTGTCCCCTTAATAACTTTAATGAACTAAAAGGGTAAAAACGAGAAAATGCCTAGTCTGGAGACTGAGGGATGAGTTGTAATTTAATGAAATGTGTAAGTGCAGATAAATTAGAGATGTCAAATCTTATTTGGGAGTACTCAAATAGTGTTTTGGAAATGTTCAAAGGTGTTCAAAGGTGTTTTGAGTGTGTTCAAATGTTGTTTTTGAAGGTGTTCAAGGGTGTTTTGAAGGTGTTCAAGGGTGTTTTGAAGGTGTTCAAAGGTGTTTTGAGGTTATTCAAAGGTGTTTTGAGTGTGTTCAAATGATTATGAGAGTGCTTTGAAGGTGTTTTGAAGGTGTTCAAGGGTGTTTATGTGAGTATTCAAAGGTGTTTTTTGAAGGTGTACAAATGATTATGAGAGTACTTATGAAGGTGTTCAAATGATGTGCAAGAGTACTTATGAAGGTGTTCTGGGAGTATTCAGAGGTGATTTGGGGGTGTTCGAATGATGTTTTTGGAGTATTTCAGTGTTGTTTGGAAATGTATAAAGGTATTTTTTGTGAGTATTCAAATGATTTATGAGAGTGTTTTTGAAGATGTTCAAAGTAAAAGTGCGTATTTAACTTCGTAATATGTAAAATTGTGAGTAGTGAATTTAACGAAAGTGGATGTAAGCGATGTGGTGACTTTCTGATGTACTGTGTCCCCTTATTAACTTTAATGAACAAAAAGGGTTAAAACGAGAAAAATTGGAGTTATGAGTGAAAATTGTGAGGTGTTGGTTGGAGTGTGAGGGTTTGGGAGGGTGGGGGGGAGGTTACTTCGTGGGGAGTGACCTGAGATGAAATAGTTAAAAAATGTCTAGACTTGTGTTGTAAAGAAATTGTGGGTATTAACGAAAAAATGTGCCTTTCTGATGTACTGTGTCCCCTTATTAACTTGAATGAACTAAAAGGATCGACAAGATTCAGCCTGTGTGCGCGTGACGTCACTGACATAGGGGGCGACCTGATTCAACCTGTGTGCACGTGACGTCACTGACAGAAGGTAAGTGTTCCCTTATTAACTTGAATGAACTAAAAGGATCGACCTGATTCAACCTGTGTGCGCATGACGTCACTACTATGTCCCCTTATTAATTAAAAGGGTAGACAAGATTCAACCTGTGTGTGTGACGTCACTACTATGTCCCCTTATTAACTTGAATGAACTAAAAGGGTCGACAAGATTCAGCCTGTTTTTAGTTCATTTAATTAACTTAATGAGAGGAATACTGACGTCACACTCGTTTAGACCTGTAGTAAGAGAGAGCACCATGCCCCATAGGAGGAGTTCATTTGAATGCTTTACCCCCAGAGGGGGGAATCCAAAAAACCTTGATCCAAGGAGATGGAGTCTTGGTATTATCGAGAAATTTTGGGGTGGGAGTGAAAGTGAGAGGGGTAATCCAAAAATTTGATCCAAGGAGATGGAGTCATGGTATTGTCGAGAAATTTTTGGGGTTGGGGCGTGAAAGTGGGAGGGGGATCCGAGGAAGTGGAGACTTTGATATTGAGAAATTTTTTGGGGGTGGGGGGTGAAAGGAGGGGTATCCAAAAAACTTGATCCGAGGAGATGGAGTCATGGTATTGTCGAGAAATTTTTGGGGTTGGGGGGTGAAAGTGGGAGGGGGATCCGAGGAAGTGGAGACTTTGATATTGAGAAATTTTTTGGGGGTGGGGGGTGAAAGGAGGGGTATCCAAAAAAACTTGATCCGAGGAATTGGAGAATTTCGAAAACCCCATAGGGGGGGAATCCAAAAACCTTGATCCAAGGAGATCATAAGAAAAAAAAATTCGAGGCGCGGGGGCGATCCGGACGACGCTGCAGAAGGCGCAGCAGAAGGCGCGGGCGGGGGTCGCGAAGGGCGCGGGCGGGCGCGCGGGCGGGGCGGGGCGCGCGGGCGGGCGCGGGCGGGGGTCGCGAAGGGCGCGGGCGGGCGCGCGGCGCGACGGCGGGGTCGCGAAGGGGGGGTCGTGGGCGGGGGTATTGGTTGGGGGGTCAAGGGTGAGGTAGTCTCGAGGGCGAGGTCATGGTCAAAACCGGAAGTAACACCTAGGTGTGAAAAGGGGACCGCTCAGTGGAAGACTTAAACCGGAAGGGACCGCTCTGTAGAAGGCCCTAAACCGGAAGGGACCGCTCAGTGGAAGGCCCTAAACCGGAAGGGACCGCTCAGTGGAAATTTTCACTACTGATATGCCTCTGCTAATTCATGACTTCTATTATTTTTTTATTTATGTATTTGCATAGTATACAGTGTGATTTGCATATGATAAAATATTGTTTAGTGTGAAGAAAGCCACTAATATGCCTGAACATTTCTTACAATAGATCACTGATTGATTATAACGCCGCTCCCCCACTTGCTCTTGTGTCACACTGGAAGCTTAAACAGATGGAAAAATTACAGAACGAAGCGATGAGGATCATCCTAAGATGTCACAGTACTGCCAGAATTCTGAACACGCGGAAAGAACTTGATATTCCAAGCATCAAAGACCGTGTCACTGAAACAAATGTTCTCATTGGTGTTAGTATGCTCAGGCAAACTTCGGTAATGAACAAGCAGCCAGTTTTGTATATTGGTTAATGGTCTAAGAGTATAGTATCTTCTTATGCCTGTTAAGAGAATTCTTCACCACAACAACCTGAGAAAGACACAGAGATGAGTTTGCTTCACTGATGCCTTCTGACAGCAAGTGAGATGTCTATTCCTCAATGAACAATCGGTCATCCTTATAGAAGCATCATGATTTGGCTGTGATAAGTTTAGAAAAAAAGTGATAGTTCGTCAGTCAAAGCTGGTGAGAGTGCACACACTATATTAGAACATAAACTGTGACCTCTGGTTTATGTTCCTCATACTTGAATGTCAAATTTCTGTGTTGATTCTGGAAATCTTGACCCCCAAACAGATCACAACACATCTTTTAAAATTCTAAGGCTAATTAATGGATAAATTAATGGATAAGTTTGGCCGATAAGGATCAAAAATACATTAGAAAACCCTAGGAATAAGTATTTAATAAGGCTGATGCCATAGAAAAGTCCTCACATGATAGATATACCATCAGATTTAATTTCTTTTCAGCACTCTCAATTATGAAACTAGCAGAGCTATAAGAGTTAATCAGTACCTCCAATTTGTGACATTTTACTGTCATTTCAGTAGCTGCATGTGAGACTGAGGAAATGAAGATGTAATTGCAAGGAATAGTATATGCAATGTAGCAGTAGTACTCACCAGCGCCCTTGGTTGGCAGACTTTTGCAAAATGTCCTTTCTTCCTGCAATTATTGCAAGTAACGTCACGTGCTGGGCCTGATGATATGCATTCAGTAAATCAAGCTTGTTATTCTCCCAGATCTGTACTGGTGAGGCAATAATACTAATAACAATAATAATGATCTTTATTTCTACATGTACATGTACAAGGTACAGGTCTAGCTGAAGTCAATGACGTACTACTATGTAGAAAGCCCCCTGTTATGCAGAGCATCTCGGGCAAATTATGCCAGTTTTGTCCCCAGGAAGCGACACACACCAGTCGACTAACACCCGGGTACCTATTTTACTGATAGGTGAACATGGACAGCAGGTATCTTAAGGAAACACGTCCTAATGTTTCCACCCGTACCGGGGATCGACCCCTGGACCTCAGTATTGCTAAGTGCGCTAGCAATCGAGCTACGGGACACCACTGATGAGCGCATCACTGATTAATTCTTAACGATGCTGTTGTATTGTAGTTGCTGTCAAATTTACTGAGTTTACGTAATTCCCTGTGGCCTGGTGGCTAAAGCTCCCGCTTCACACACGGAGGGCCCGGGTTCGATTCCCGGCGGGTGGAAACATTTCGACACGTTTCCTTACACCTGTTGTCCTGTTCACCTAGCAGCAAATAGGTACCTGGGTGTTAGTCGACTGGTGTGGGTCGCATCCTGGGGGACAAGATTAAGGACCCCAATGGAAATAAGTTAGACAGTCCTCGATGACGCACTGACTTTCTTGGGTTATCCTGGGTGGCTAACCCTCCGGGGATTAAAAATCCGAACGAAATCTTATCTTATCTTAACTCATTAAGGGTCTCACCAGATTGCTGCTGCCGTGTAGGTATGAAATGTCTAGCAAAGATTTCATTGAACATTTTCAAATGCACTATTCCCTAGGGTCTTGAATTGATGAAAGGTCTTGTCTCCACACTCCTCGATGCAGTTTGTGAAGATACGGTACCAGTGCTTCCACTACTTAATTACTGCAGGTAAGTTAGGATCTACATCCAGACGTGGTGCTCTCAGTAGCTTCTCCACGATGGATTTACCTTGAGACAAATAAATTGTGGTGATTGGAACACTTGGTTGCTACTTCCCAAGCTAAAATAATACAAAAGCAAACATAGAATAAAATTAAAGAAGAAACATCATAATATAATCTACAATGAACATACACCGTTGTTTTATACCCCAATAAATAATGTATATTGTAAACAACATAGGGCTGAATACTGACCTCTTGTGGCACACCACTTGTAAAAGTGTTCTATTCTGATTTATCTCCATTTATGCACTTTATCTGTTGTTAGGTAAGACACATATGCAAAAGTTAGGTATCTTTATTTCGAAACGTTTCGCCTACACAGTAGGCTTCTTCAGTCGAGTACAGAAAAGTTGATAGAAGCAGAAGATACTTGAAGACGATGTAATCAGTCCATCGACTGAAGAAGCCTACTGTGTAGGCGAAACGTTTCGAAATAAAGATACCTAACTGTTGCATATGTGTCTTACCTAACAACCTGTCGGTATTTTATACCATTTTAATGTTCAATTTATCTGTTGCCTGTCTGTTAGCCATGACTCACCCCAAGAGATAAATTCTACTCCTACACCATGTACCTCTGCTTATTCATCAGTTTCCTATGTAGAACTCTATCAAAGGCTTTACTGAAGTCCATATACACCCTATCGTATTCTTTTCTTGGTCTACCCCCTCCCCCCTCCTTGAATATATTGGATAAAAAAAAGTTAGTTGGTTTGTAAGGTAAGAACACCCCTTTGTAAAACCATGCTGCAATTCATTGATCAATTTATATCTTTCAAAGTGTCCTCGAATTGTATATACAATTTACTGATTCCATCAACTTTCCCAAATTTAAGGTTAGGTTGACTGGTCTATAATCTGAAGGTTATGACCTATTTCCCACCCTGTAACAGGGTATCATATTTTCCACTTTCCAGTTATCCAACACGATGCCCATTTGTTGTGAGCTGTTGAAGAAGCTAAGTTCGTCCTTAAATTCCTTTAGAACCCTTGAAAACAGCTCATCAAGGCCCAATGAGTTGTTTGTCTTCATTCAATCTCGTTGTTTAAGGACTGTGTCACTAGTGACTGATATTGTATAATTTATTCTCGTGTTGATCAGTATAATTACTGATGTCTGATATTTCATTTGTTTCCTTTTGTGTAAAATCTGAGAGGTAATAAGTGTTGAAAATGGTACACACTTCATAGTTGCTGATAGTAAACTGAACTGAGATATGTTTAATTTGGCCTATCTTTTCCCTAATTTTATTCCTATATACCTGAACAAAACCCTCTGTGTTATTCTTTGATTCCTTTGCAACTTTAATTTCATATCCTTTCTTGGCTTTCCTTATCCGTTTTTGGCTTCTCTCTAAAACTGAATATGTTGTTTGCTAATAATGTGACCCCTCTCCTGTACATCCCTCTTTTTTTCACTCGAGGGGCTTTCTGTGAAGTAGTAGTTTAAACATGTCAATTCATCCTATATCAATTCTATAACGTGCTTTATAAAGCTGTCATTGTCTTAATGAAATCGCTGGCCCACAGATGGCTCCATCTTCATCCTATTTCCTATCTCTATGTCTTTTAACAATAAAAAGGCTTTCAAGCAAGTCGAGGTAGGTAACAGCTCTTAGCTTGTAAATAAAGGCAGAGATACTTAATTAAACCCTGTTAACCCCTAGAGTAAAAAAAAAAAAAGAAAAAAAAAGGATGTTTTAGTCTAATGAACCTGTTCTGTTTGCAGATAATACAATTTTTTTTCACCTCTCACTCAAATCCGACTTCTCTCAGTGGCACTGTTAATGATGAGCTCCTAAAAATATCTATGTGGATGACCAATAAACTCACTCTTATTATTAACAAAACCTGTTAAATGATGTTAGGAAACGGGGCTTCAAATATCCAACTAAGTACTATAATGATCAACGGTTCTCTCACTGCAAGACACACCGAGGGTAAATTCTTTAGTTTACACCTTGACTGCAACTTGAAATTTAATACACTCGTCCAAAACATACCTAAGAAGGTCTCCAGATCAACAGGCAACCTCCCCAAGACACGTTACTGTGTACCTCAAAAAACACTACTTATATTGTATTATTCTTTAATTTTTCCCTCACTTCACTTATGGTATTTGTGTATGGAGTTCTACTAAGCCAAATCACCTAAAACCATTGATAAGCCAACAAAAAGCAGCTGTACGGATTATCACCCATTCCAGTGCGAGACAATACAATCACCCACTTTTCGAAAGCTTGAACTTAATATAAAATATGTTCATTTATGCTACTCTACACACACACACACACACACACACACACACACACACACACACACAGGCCTGTCAAAGTAATTTTCAAGGAAGAATCAGCTCGAACCAGGATCCTGCAGGAGAAAGCACGACTGAGGGACAAATCAGTGTACCAGAGAGTATACATCGATCGCGACAGAGCACAAGAATAAAGGACTACACTGAAAGAGAGGGTACAGAGTCGCAAGGAGGAAAGAGAGGCAATGATGAAGATGAGCAGGACCCAGACACAGGAGGAAGGGCAAACACACCCCGCAGAAACTCCCGCAGGACTCCAACCGCAACAATCCCAACGCAACTGAGCAATCTAAACCAGAACCCACACACTGTTCCCTCTGCCACCAACCCCCACATCACAAACCTCACCCCAACAGCTGCCCCCTATGGGCATTCTGACCCCACCCCCTCATCACAAACCCCACCCACGCCACAGCCCCCCATAGGCCCCCACCAAGGCTCTCACTCCCCCAACCCCAATATTCTCCCAGGACCACAGTGATAGAAAAGAAGCTGAAAGTTTGGTACACAAATGCGGACGGAATGACGAATAAATATGAGGAGTGGCACGAAAGAATCAGCGAGAAATCCCCAGACATCATAGCAGTCACAGAAACTAAACTCGCTGAGACAATAACAGATGCAATCTTCCCACCGGGATATCAGATCCTGAGGAAAGATAGAAGGAGTAGAGGGGGAGGAGGGGTTGCACTGCTCATAAAAAACCGATGGGGATTTGAGGAAATGGAAGGCATGGATATGATTGGAGAAAGGGACTACATAGTAGGTACAATTCAGTCTGGAGAACATAAAGTAGTCATTGGAGTGATGTATAACCCACCACAGAACTGCAGGAGGCCAAGAGAGGAGTACGAAGAAAACAACAGAGCGATGGTGGACACACTGGCTGAGGTGGCAAGAAGAGCTCACTTGAGCAGAGCAAAGTTACTGGTAATGGGCGATTTCAACCACAGGGAGATCGACTGGGAAAACCTGGAGCCACATGGGGTCCCGAAACATGGAGAGCCAAGATGATGGATATGGTACTTGAAAACCTCATGCATCAACATGTCAGGGACACTACCAGAGAGAGAGGGGAGGATGAGCCAGCAAGACTGGATCTTGTGTTCGCCCTGAGCAGTTCAGACATTGAGGACATCAATTACGAGAGGCCCCTTGGAGCTAGCGATCACGTGGTTCTGAGTTTTGATTATATAGTAGAGCTACAAGTGGAGAAGGTAACAGGAATTGAATGGGAAAAGCCAAACCACAAAAGGGGTGACTACACAGGTATGAGGAACTTCCTGCAGGAGGTTCAGTGGGATAGAGAACTGGTAGGAAAATAAGTAAACGAGATGATGAAATATGTAACAACAAAGTGCAAGGAGGCACAGGAAAGGTTTGTTCCCAAGGGAAATAGAAATAATAGGAAGACCAAAGTGAGTCCTTGGTTTACCCAAAGGTGTAGGGAGGCAAAAACTAAGTGCACCAGAGAATGGAAAAGATACAGGAGGCAAAGGACTCAAGAAAATAAGGAGATTAGTAGAAGAGCCAGAAACGAGTATGCACAGATAAGGAGGGAGGCCCAGCGACAGTACAAAAACGACATAGCATCGAAAGTCAAGTCTGACCCGAAACTGCTGTACAGCCACATTAGGAGGAAGACAACAGTCAAAGACCAGGTGATAAGGCTGAGGAAAGAAGGTGGGGAACTCACAAGAAACGATCAAGAAGTATGTGAGGAGCTCAATATGAGATTTAAGGAAGTATTTACAGTGGAGACAGGAAGGTTTCTGGGGGGGACAGAACAGAGGGGAACACCATCAAGGAATATACCTACAAGTGTTGGATGACATACATACAAATGAGGAAGAGGTGAAGAAGCTGCTAAGGGACATCGATACCTCAAAGGCAATGGGACCGGACAACATCTCCCCGTGGGTCCTCAGAGAGGGAGCAGATATGCTGTGTGTGCCACTTACCACAATCTTCAACACATCCCTGGAAACTGGGCAACTACCGGAGGTATGGAAGACGGCAAATGTAGTTCCCATTTTTAAAAAAGGAGACAGAAAAGAGGCACTAAACTATAGACCTGTGTCACTGACGTGTATAGTATGCAAAATTATGGAGAAGATTATCAGGAGGAGAGTGGTGGAGCACCTGGAACGGAACAAGAGTATAAACGCCAACCAGCACGGATTCGTGGAAGGTAAATCCTGTGTCACAAGCCTTCTGGAGTTTCATGATAAAGTAACAGAAGTAAGACACGAGAGAGAGGGGTGGGTTGATTGCATCTTCTTGGACTGCAAGAAGGCCTTTGACACAGTTCCTCACAAGAGATTAGTGCAGAAGCTAGAGGATCAGGCGCATATAACAGGAAGGGCACTGTAATGGATCAGAGAATACCTGACAGGGAGGCAACAACGAGTCATGGTACGTGATGAGCTATCACAGTGGGCACCTGTGACGAGCGGGGTCCCACAGGGGTCGGTCCTAGAACCAGTGCTATTTTTGGTATATGTGAATGACATGATGGAAGGGTTAGACTCAGAAGTGTCCCTGTTCGCAGATGATGTGAAGTTAATGAGGAGAATTAAATCAGATGAGGATCAGGCAGGACTTCAAAGAGACCTGGACAGACTGGACACCTGGTCCAGCAACTGGCTTTTCAAATTTAACCCCGCCAAATGCAAAGTCATGAAGATCGGGGAAGGGCACAGAAGACCACTGATGGAGTATAGGCTAGGTGGCCAAAGACTGCAAACCTCGCTCAAAGAGAAAGATCTTGGGGTGAGTATAACACCGAGCATGTCTCCGGAAGCACACATCAACCAGATAACTGATGTGGCATATGGGCGCCTGGCAAACCTGAGAACAGCGTTCCGATACCTTAGTAAGGAATCGTTCAAGACACTGTACACCGTGTATGTCAGGCCCATACTGGAGTATGCAGCACCTGTTTGGAACCGTCAAGAAATTAGAGAAAGTGCAAAGGTTTGTGACAAGATTAGTTCCAGAGCTAAGGGGAATGTCTTATGAAGAAAGGTTAAGGGAAATCGGCCTGACGACACTGGAGGACAGGAGGGTCAGGGGAGACATGATAACGACATATAAAATACTGCGTGGAATAGACAAGGTGGGCAAAGACAGGATGTTCCAGAGAGGGGACACAGACACAAGAGGTCACAATTGGAAGTTGAAGACTCAGATGAGTCAAAGGGATGTTAGGAAGTATTTCTTCAGTCATAGAGTTGTCAGGCCGTGGAATAACCTAGAAAGTGACGTAGTGGAGGCGGGAACCATACATAGTTTTAAGACGAGGTTTGATAAAGCTCATGGAGCAGGAAGAGAGAGGACCTAGTAGCAACCAGTGAAGAGGCGGGGCCAGGAGCTATGACTCGACCCCTGCAACCACAAATAGGTGAGTACACACAAACAAATATATCACATCACGTAAAAAAGTCCCCTAGAAGCTAGTGATCATGTGGTTCTGTGCTTTGAATACGAAGTAGAGTTACAAGTGGATTATTATTACAATAAAAAAGAAGTGCTAAACCACAAGGGCTATACAGCGCTGCAGGGCAGGAAGGAAGCGAGGGCATCAGGTGGTAAAAAGGAGATAGATGAGTAATAGGTTACGGAGAACAGCAGGGCAGTGGATGGTGAAAGGGTAAAGGGCAGCAAGAGATTGATGTAGAAAGGGCTGAGGGGAGTGCGAAAGGTATCATCAGAGTTTGTGGAGTAAATCAGTCGTTGTCAAGAAGTCAATGAGAGAGTCAGGATTAAAGGAGGGTCCATCAGCAAGAAGGGAAGGTAAAGAGAGAGTAGTAGAACGAAGACGACGTTGGAGGTAAATTCTGCGTGCTCGTTGATAGAGAGTATGAATTAGATAATGCATTAACCAAAGGTCGATCAACTGCTCCTGGAGAGGATGGTATAACCTATGATATTCTCAGAACTCTAAGGCACGTGCCTGATAACCCTTTGTTGGCACTGTATAATCTCAGTTACATTGAGGGCGTTCTTCCTACTTCGTGGACCAATAGTCTCATTGTGCCTATCCCTAAGCCCCAACAGCCTGATACATTTAGGCCGATCTCCTTAACTAGTTGTCTTTGTAAAACTTTTGAAAGAATGATGCTTAACAGACTGTACTACAGAATCAGACACCAACTTTCCCCCTACCTCTATGGGTTCATGAAAGGTAAAAGTGTGCAGAACTGTATTTCCACCTTTCTCACTGCACACACCTCTACTAGTTTTACCACTTTTCTTGATCTAAAATCTGCATTTGATATTGCAAACAGAACCGTTATACTACATGAACTAGCCAAAATGAATATTGGTGGTAGCTTACTCTGCTGGATAATAGGATACCTGTCAAATAGAGTATCCTCTGTCCTTTACCAAGGCTTCAGAAGTGATTCTAAAGAAATGTCTTTAGGTACACCGCAGGGAGGAGTTCTTAGTCCCATGCTATTTAATATTCTGATTAATGCTCTCCTAAACATAAGAACATAAGAACATAAGAAAGGAGGAACACTGCAGCAGGCCTGTTGGCCCATACTAGGCAGGTCCTTTACAATTCATCCCACTAACAAACATTTGACCAACCCAATTTTCAGTGCCACCCAAGAAACAAGCTCCGATGTGCAAGTCCCTCTCAAATCCAACCCCTCCCACTCATGTACTTATCCAACCTAAATTTAAAACTACCCAAAGTCCTAGCCTCAATAACCCAACTAGGTAGACTGTTCCACTCATCAACTACCCTATTTCCAAACCAATACTTTCCTATGTCCTTTCTAAATCTAAACTTATCTAATTTAAATCCATTACTGCGGGTTCTCTCTTGGAGAGATATCCTCAAGACCTTGTTAATATCCCCTTTATTAATACCTATCTTCCACTTATACACTTCGATCAGGTCTCCCCTCATTCTTCGTCTAACAAGTGAATGTAACTTAAGAGTCTTCAATTTTTCTTCATAAGGAAGATTTCTAATGCTATGTATTAATTTAGTCATCCTACGCTGAATGTTTTCTAACGAATTTATGTCCATTCTGTAATATGGAGACCAGAATTGAGCTGCATAATCTAGGTGAGGCCTTACTAATGATGTATAAAGCTGCAGTATGACCTCTGGACTTCTGTTGCTTACACTTCTTGATATAAATCCCAGTAATCTATTTGCCTTATTACGTACGCTTAGGCATTGCTGTCTTGGTTTAAGGTTGCTGCTTACCATAACCCCCAAGTCCTTTTCGCAATCTGTATGGCTAAGTTCTACATTATTTAACTTATAAGTGCTAGGGTTATGGACACTCCCGAGCTTCAGAACCTTGCATTTATCTACATTGAACTGCATCTGCCACATTTCTGACCAAGAGTAGAGTTTGTCTAAATCCTCCTGAAGTTCCCTAACATCTACGTTTGAATCAATTATCCTACCTATCTTCGTGTCATCGGCGAATTTGCTCATATCACTAGCAATTCCTTCATCAAGATCATTGATATATATTATAAACAACAACGGGCCCAAGACTGATCCCTGTGGAACGCCACTTGTTACTGATCCCCACTCGGATTTAACCCCATTTATGGACACTCTCTGCTTCCTGTCTGTGAGCCATGACTCGATCCACGAGAGCACCCTTCCCCCAATGCCATGAGCTGCTACTTTCTTCAACAGTCTTTGGTGCGGAACTCTATCAAATGCCTTACTAAAATCTAAATAAATAATATCAAATTCTTTATCATGGTCAACAGCCTCAAAAGCTTTACTGAAGAAAGTTAATAAATTAGTTAGACAAGACCGGCCTCTTGTGAATCCATGCTGAGTATCATTAATCAAGCTATGCTTATCGAGATGGCTTCTTATAATCTCAGCTATAATTGACTCTAGTAATTTGCCTACAATTGAGGTCAGGCTTATTGGGCGGTAATTTGACGGTAACGACTTGTCCCCTGTTTTAAAAATAGGAATTACATTAGCCATCTTCCACATATCAGACACTACACCTGTTTGAAGAGATAAATTAAAAATATTAGTTAATGGTTCACAGACTTCCATTTTGCATTCCTTAAGAACCCTTGAAAAAACCTCATCAGGACCCGGTGACTTATTTTGCTTCAGTCGGTCTATCTGCTTCACAACCATTTCACTAGTGACTGTGATGTTACATAATTTATCTTCTTCTGATCCACTATAAAAATTAATTACCGGAATATTATTAGTGTCTTCCTGTGTAAAAACCGAGAGAAAATAATTATTTAAAATCGAGCACATTTCATTCTCTTTGTCAGTAAGATGCCCATAGTTATTTTTAAGGGGACCTATCTTATCTCTGACTTTTGTTCTATATACCTGGAAAAAACTTTTTGGGTTAGTTTTAGAATCCCTAGCAACTTTAATTTCATAGTCCCTTTTAGCTTTTCTTATCCCTTTTTTAATGTCCCTCTTAATGTCAATATACTGATTCGTAAGATGACCCTCGCCTCTTTTGATACGCCTATAAATTCCTTTCTTATGCCCTAGTAGATATTTCAGCCTATTATTCATCCATTTTGGGTCATTTCTATTTGATCTAATTTCCTTATAAGGGATAAACGTTCTTTGAGCAGCATGTATTGTGTTCAGAAAACTGTCATATTGATAGCTCTCTTCGTTACCCCAGTCAACAGATGATAAGTGTTCTCTAAGCCCATCGTAATCTGCTAAGCGAAAATCTGGGACTGTTACTGAGTTATCCCTACTATCATACTTCCATTCAATTCTAAATGTAATTGATTTGTGGTCGCTAGCACCCAGTTCCTCTGAAACTTCTAAATTATTAACAAGAGATTCATTGTTTGCCAGAACTAAGTCAAGCAGGTTATTTCCCCTTGTAGGTTCTGTCACAAACTGCTTCAAAAAACAATCCTGAACTACTTCTAAGAAATCGTATGATTCTAAATTCCCAGTCAAGAAATTCCAATCAATATGACTAAAGTTAAAGTCTCCTAGAATTACTACATTATCGTGCCTTGTGGCCCTAACAATTTCCTCCCATAGTAGTCTCCCTTGGTCCCTATCTAAATTTGGGGGACGGTATATCACACCTAAAATTAATTTTTCATGCCCCTCTGAAAATTCTATCCAAACAGACTCTGTATGTGTTACTTCAGACTTAATACCCGTTTTTATGCAACAGTTCAAGCGATCTCGGACATACAATGCCACCCCACCCCCCTTCCCGATACTTCTATCTACTTGGAACAATTTAAAACCCTGAATGTGACATTCTGCAGGCATGTCCCGACTTTTTGAATTAAACCACGTCTCAGTAATGGCAAATACATCTATGTTACCTGCACTAGCAACTAGTCTCAACTCGTCCATCTTATTCCTAGCACTGCGACTATTTGTGTAATAAATATTTAATGACCCTCCTCTCTCTTTACCCTTCCTGCTCCTTTCTGTTATTCCACTAAACCTATTACTGTCCTTGTCAATTAGTGCCACTGGCTTTCCAATATCCACCTCATTTTGCCTATTACTAGTTCTCCTAGTACTCATGTTACTACCCTGCGACTTCACAGTTTTCCCGCCAAAACCCATACCACTAACTATTCCTAGTTTAAAGACCTAACAGCTCCCTCCACTGCGTTGGCCAGTGCTCCCACCCCACACCTAGATAAGTGAACCCCATCCCTGGCATACATGTCATTTCTGCCATAGAAGAGGTCCCAGTTGTCAATGAATGTTACCGCATTTTCCTTACAGTATTTGTCCAGCCAGCAATTGACACCAATTGCTCTGGACAACCATTCATTTCCAACTCCTCTCCTTGGCAAAATGCCACATATGACAGGTTTCCCACCCTTCTTCCTAATTATCTCTATTGCTGACCTATACCTGCTAATCAGGTCCTCACTCCTACGTCTGCCAACATCGTTGCCTCCAGCACTGAGACAGATGATAGGATTGCTCCCATTACCTCTCATGATGTCATCCAGACGGCTAACAATATCCTTCATCCCAGCCCCAGGAAAACACACTCTCTGCCTCCTACTCCTATCCTTCAAACAGAATGCCCTATCCATGTACCTAATCTGGCTATCCCCAACAACAACAATGTTTTTACCTTCCTTGGCGTCGTCCGTAGTGATGCTCCGAGTAGTCGACTCACATTCGCCAGGTAGCACTACACCACTTGTAGAATTCGTCATGACGTTCTCGATGGTCTTCGTTGGGGTTTCTAGGGATGTCTCACTCACGTCTGCCAATGCTTCCTTGGTGCTCGTTGTGGCATTCCCAGTAGAACACTCACATTCGTCAGGTAGCACCGAGAATGAGTTGGAAGTTTCCACGGCAGTCTTCTGGTTTCTCGTTGTTTCTGCCTCTCCAACCGTTTTCTTAATCTTCAGCTTGGTTCCATGTTGCCCGGCCACTGACCAAGCTCCCCTCTTAACCTGGGGACTCACAACAGGAGGATTACTACGAATCCTCTTGTTCTCCTCCGTTAATCGCCGTATCTCCAGTTTAGCAACTCTGAGTTCTTCTCTCAGCTGCTGGTAAAGCTGCTCAAGAGAGGGCATCCTGGTTCAGATTCACAGAGAGCACACAAACAGGTCTTCACAGAGCTAAGTACACGAGTTATCACAAGTTATATACACTGATGGATCTAAACAGGAGTCTTCTGGCAGGGCTGCATCTGCTCTTGTTGCCACCTCCCTAGTTAAGAACGATAATAAATTTGTTGAGTTAGGCATAAGAATTAACAACTGGGCGTCTACACTGCAAACTGAATTGTTTGCAATCCTAATGGCGCTAAAGCTAACCTATGACACTGAGCTTGACCCTATCATCATTACTGATTCTATGTCATCATTGAAGGCTCTTGGCTCATATAATGACTCCAACAACATGCTCATTGGGGAAGCCAGGTATAGATACTCAAAAATTAGGGACAAAGGAATTAATGTACAATTGCTATGGATCCCATCACACATTGGATTACTCCTTCATGATAAAGTTGATATGTTAGCCAAGAAGAGTATCCAGAAGGAGAACGTAGAATATAACTTTGGTATAACTGTGTCTAGCATTAGGAATAATATTAGGAGAGAAGTAAATAATGAAAATGATTGTTATAGGAATGCAGTTAGAAGCCTGAGTAGATCTATAACCCACTATGATAACATGAACGTAGATAAGTATGTTTATGGAGCAACTTGCAATGTGAACAGACTGACTGATGTTGTAGTGGCCAGGCTTAGGCTTGGTTACAAGTACTTCTGGCAGTTTGGGAGACACACAGATGATGATCAAACTAAATGTAAATTATGTGATCAGGCATATGGTCACTCTCTTGAACACTATGTGCTTAATTGTCCACTTATTGAGGAATGCAGAGACAGACAGTATAATAACCTATGTGACATGTCAAGATATCTTATTAATGAAAATAAGATACCAGATATACTAAGCAAATTTCCTAAATTTGCTTGTAACAGATAAGTGAACTATAGATATGTAGATATAAATCCATATGTATTCCTGTTAACCCTTTGGGGCCTAGTTCCTAGGCCTTTTGTGTATCCATATGCTCTCGTGCTACCGTCCACAGGATGGATATGGGGTGCACAATAAACTAGCCACTTCGGTGGCAAAATCTAATCTCTGATAGAGAGGGCAGTCTAACAGAATGTGGCTAATCGATACTGGAACTTGACACTGTTCACAGAGAGGAACAGGGTGCCTCTCCATGAGATACTCATGAGTAAGATGAGTGTGGCCAATGCGAAGGCGGGAGAGAGTAGTCTCCCAACCTCGGCACTGATGACAAGAAGACGGCCAGTAACCTATGCTCGGTTTAATAGAATGAAGTTTGTTACCGAGTAAAGTTGACCAACGTTGTTGCCAATGGGTGTGAAGGTGGGTAGCTATTACAGCAAAATAGTCTGGAAATGGAGCACCTCTATATGAAATTGGTAGGTCATGTACTGCTGACTGCGCATCAGTGTCTGCCTGTACATCGACATGACCAGGGACCCAACAAAAAACAATATCTTTATGCTTGGTAGAGATACGGCATAGCCAAACGGAGAACTAGGGGGTGAGGTGTATCAAATTTCCGTATAGCCTGTAGAGCACTAAGGGAGTCTGAGACAACCACAAATGATGACACAGGCATAGATGCATACGAATAAGTGCTGCAAGAATGGCATACAATTCAGCAGTAAAAATGCTAGCCGAAGTTAGTAAATGCCCTCGCACGACGCTGTCTGGAAACTACTGCGAATCCGACGCCGTCAGAAGACTTAGAGCCATCTGTGTACACTGCGATGGCATGAGAATGAGAGTGGAAGTGGTCAAGAAAAAGAGAGCGGGAAGCCACCATAGGCAGTTGGGTTTTCGAGCAAGGGAGTGAGAAAGAACAGACCCAAACAGCTGGAACTTCCCAGGGGGGTAGGGAAAAGTGAGATGCTACATAAACATATAAAGGTGGGAACTGAAGGGAAGACAAGAGCAAATGTAGTCGAAGAGAAAAGGGACGGAGCAAACAGGGGCGGCGAACAAATAAAGAATGTCTACTAATATCGGTGACCATTCTATAAATGAAAGGATTGCGGAGATCGTGAGAGCGCACATAGTAGCGAAGGCAATGGGCAGCATGGCGATCAGACAAGGATGGAACATTCACTTCTGCATAGAGGCTCTCAACAGGGGAAGAGCAAAAAGCACCAAGGCATAAACGTAATCCTTGGTGATACATGGGGTTAAGGCTAGAGAGAGTAGCAGGAGAGGCCGCTGAATAAATCTGGTCACCATAATCGAATTTCGATAAAATGAGGCTGAATGTAGGCGAAGCAGAGTTCGACGATCAGCTCCCCAGGAAAGATGAGCAATGGTTTTAAGAAGGTTCAGCCGGCTGTGACAAGTTGCCTTCAGAGATGTAATGTGAGGTTTCCAGGATAACCTACGGTCAAAGAGAAGGTCTAGAAACCTGACTGTATCACGTTCAGGGATACGGGAGCCATAGAGGTACAAAGAATGATCGGAGATGACAGAGCGTCTAGTGAAAGTAATTTGGTGAGTTTTGGTACTGGAAAATTTAAACCCATGCGTGGTGGCCCAATTGGAAACACGGTCAACCGCATGCTGGAGAGAAACTGTAATGAGTTGACAGTCAGCGCCTGCACAAGCAATAGCGAAGTCATCAACATAGAGTGATGACCAAATATTGGGTGGAAGAACAGAGGCCAAATCATTTATAGCAAGGAGAAAAAGTGTTGTGCTCAGAACACATCCCTGAGGGACACCTTCAGCTTGGACGAAGTCCGGGGAAAGCACATTATTGACTCGAACACGGAAATGTCTGTCAGTTAAAAAGTTCTTAAGGAAGGATGGTAGATTGCCTCGGAGGCCCAAGGAGTGGGCTTGGGCCAAAATATTATACCTCCAAGTTGTACCAGACGTTCCATCACTTTGCAAACTGCACTAGTAAGAGCGATGGGACGATAGTGGGAGGCATCCTGTTCCATAGTACCCGGCTTGCGGAAAGGGAGAACAATGGCAGATTTCCACAGCTGGGGAAGAACTCCTTGTGATCAAATAAGATTGAAGAGGTGTAGGAGGACAACAAGGGCTGACTGATGTTAATGTTATAATATACGAATATGAATGTCGTCAGGCCGAAGGATTTCGCGGTCTGTGTATATTGCACCTGCATTTTGTTTATCCTCTATAGCATCCAGGACCTTGTCATAGTGGTCCAGTAGCTGGGACAGGCAGGAGCGACCTGCTCTAAACTTGGTTGTGTAAGTGATGGTTATCTAGGTGGTAGCAATCTTGTTTCTTAGAACCCTTTCAAAAAATTTTATGATATAGGATGTTAGTGCTATCGGTCTGTAGTTCTTTATAATTGCTTTACTGCCACCTTTGTAGGGTGGGGCTATGTCTGTTGTTTTTAGTGAGTGTGGGATGACCCTTATGTCCATACCCCTCTCCATAGAATGCTGAAGGCACGAGACAGGGGTTTCTTGCAGTTCTTGATGAACACGGAGTTCCATGAGTCTGGGCCTGGGGCAGAGTGCATGGGCATGTCATTTATTGCCTTTTCAAAGTCTTGTGGTGTTAGGATAATATCAGAGATTTTTGAGATGACCCGATTTTGGGTCTTGGTCATAAAGAATTCATTTAGGTTGTTGACCCTTAGTCTGGTTAACGGCTCGTTGAACGCTGAGTCGTATTGAGACTTGAGTATCTCACTCATTTCTTTGCTGTCATCTGTGTTTGTCCCATCTCGCCTAAGCAGGGACAGAATACTGGATTACGTTTTCCCTTAGATTTGGCATAAGAGAAAAAGTATTTTTTTTTCAATTCTCTTTATGGCTTTATGTCGTGCCAAATAGGTAAAACTTACGATTTTGGCCTAAATAGCAAATCTTCTTGCTGAACTAGCCACTTCGGTGGCAAAATCTAATCTAATCTAATCTTCTTGCTGAATAAAGCAAGCGAAAATTTGTGTACGCAATAATTTTGCAAAAATCATTCTTAATCCAACGAAAAAAAATATTTCATTGTGTTTGTTTATTATGAAATTATTGTTAACTTATCTAAAATATATTTAGTTGGATTAGGACAAACTAAATTGTGCTTGTCATAATAAAGTTTTTTGGTACAAAATTATTAATATTTACATTGACATAAATGAAAAAAATATATCTTTAAGCGTATACCTGGAGAGAGTTCCGGGGGTCTTGCTAACTGACCAGTTTCACCTATTCAACACATTATATATATATAATCATTAACAGAACTGTAGCTTGGCCAGGACTCGATCCTGCTTTCCCATGTATGAAGTGAACAAAGTACGCATCCCTCTATCCACTGGACCACCATCCCTAAACACCAAGTGTTCAGCAGTACTGAGGGTGTTTTTCCCTGGTGCAAGGATGGTTAAGGATGGTGGTCCAGTGGATAGAGTGATGCGTACTTTGTTCATTTCACACAGGTCTGGGCATTGGAACCCTGGTCCGAGACCTGGCTAAGCCTCAGTTCTGTTAATGATTCAGAATCACTTGTTTGGTGATTTCATTGATATAAACCCTTCCCTGATTTTTTTCTTAGGTACCACAACAGAACACACAGGCATAATACAAGACACAAAACCTTCTAATATCCCCGGTCTGACTCACTCTATGCAAAAACTCAGTGGATATAAAAGGGCCTAAGATCTGGAATTCATTGTTTAAAGGAAGGCCCCTCATAAGAATAAAAATAAGACGTTTATTTCAGCATGATACATGTTTGTATAACGTAGTATAACAGTTGGGTGTACATGCCAATAGTCCCTTTAAAATGCAGAGCATATCGGGCAAACTTAGGACTAACTTAAGATTAATAAGGCAATAACAGTGCAGTAATGTTGTACATATGGAATTTGTACATGGGGATCAACAACATCCAATCACCTAAAACCCCTCATAACCCACCACATAATACAGGATATAAACAACCATTATTTAAACCTAAAAGATGAATGATCACGTTGACCCTGATCTAAACCTCCATAATCTAACACAATCAAAACTTATTGGAAAGTAACTGCCTTTATTACACAGCATCACAAGCCAGCACTATCCTGAACACTGTTCAAAGTCTATCAGTTCTTAAATACAACATCAGGTCCTTAAGCAAACACTATGATGACCTCCTGGCACTCCTTGAATCACTAAAGACACCCTTCTCCTGCATTATTCTTACTGAGACCTGGCTTAAGCAGGACACAATTGATAAAACCCACTACCAGGATACACAGCAATCCACAACTGCAGACCATACCAAGTTAGGGGTGGTACTGCAATCTATTACTCTAACCAACTATCTTGTATTAGCACTAATTGCCTTAGTGATGAATATGGGGAATACATTTTTGCTAATTTTACTGTAAAAACCTCAAGACGCCTATAACAATCGGTGTCATATACCGGATACCCCACACAAACATCCCAAACTTCAGTTGGCTTTTTGTTGGGTTATTATTGGCTTTAGGTGTGTTGCTGCAGTTGAACCCCAAGCACAGATAGCATAGGTGAGGTATGGATATGTAAGTGAATGGTATAGTGTGAGAAGGGCAGTTTGCGGTATGTAGTATCGTATCTTGGAGAGGATCCCTACCGTTTTGGATACTTTTTTTGTTATGTGTTGGATATGGGTGCTGAAATTTAGATTGTTGTCGAGGTATAGGCCAAGGAATTTGCCCTCATTATGTCTGGCAATTAGTGTTGTCGATCTTAATGTTAAGTTGCACAACACCTGCTCTGCTACCAAACATAATATAGTAGGTTTTGCCAGTGTTAAGTGTAAGTTTATTGGCTGTTATCCAAGTTGATATTTTGAGCAGCTCCTCGTTAACAATGGTGTTGAGGGTGGCAAGATTAGGGTGGGAGATGACATAAGTCGAGTCGTCAGCATAGAGAATGGGTTTCAGGTGTTGGGATATGTTTGGAAGATCATTGATGTAAATGAGGAAGAGCAGGGGTCCAATGACACTTCTCTGCGGAACTCCAGTATCAAGTGGCCGTATTGATGAGGCTGTGTCTTTAATGGTGACATACTGATACCTATTAGAAAGGTAGGATTTAAAATATGCAAGCGCATGGCCTCTTATACCACAGTGGTAAAGTTTGTGGAGTAGGATGCCGTGGTCTACTGTGTCAAACGCTTTTCTTACCTGGAGTTTACCTGGAGAGAGTTCCGGGGGTCAACGCCCCCGCGGCCCGGTCTGTGACCAGGCCTCCTGGTGGATCAGAGCCTGATCAACCAGGCTGTTGCTGCTGGCTGCACGCAAACCAACGTACGAGCCACAGCCCGGCTGGTCAGGAACCAACTTTAGGTGCTTGTCCAGTGCCAGCTTGAAGACTGCCAGGGGTCTGTTGGTAATCCCCCTTATGTATGCTGGGAGGCAGCTGAACAGTCTCGGGCCCCTGACACTTATTGTATGGTCTCTTAACGTGCTAGTGACACCCCTGCTTTTCATTGGGGGGATGGTGCATCGTCTGCCAAGTCTTTTGCTTTCGTAGTGAGTGATTTTCGTGTGCAAGTTCGGTACTAGTCCCTCTAGGATTTTCCAGGTGTATATAATCATGTATCTCTCCCGCCTGCGTTCCAGGGAATACAGGTTTAGGAACCTCAAGCGCTCCCAGTAATTGAGGTGTTTTATCTCCGTTATGCGTGCCGTGAAGGTTCTCTGTACATTTTCTAGGTCAGCAATTTCACCTGCCTTCAAAGGTGCTGTTAGTGTGCAGCAATATTCCAGCCTAGATAGAACAAGTGACCTGAAGAGTGTCATCATGGGCTTGGCATCCCTAGTTTTGAAGGTTCTCATTATCCATCCTGTCATTTTTCTAGCAGATGCGATTGATACAATGTTATGGTCCTTGAAGGCGAGATCCTCCGACATGATCACTCCCAGGTCTTTGACGTTGGTGTTTCGCTCTATTTTGTGGCCAGAATTTGTTTTGTACTCTGATGAAGATTTAATTTCCTCATGTTTACCATATCTGAGTAATTGAAATTTCTCATCGTTGAACTTCATATTGTTTTCTGCAGCCCACTGAAAGATTCGGTTGATGTCCGCCAGAAGCCTTGCAGTGTCTGCAATGGAAGACACTGTCATGCAGATTCGGGTGTCATCTGCAAAGGAAGACACGGTGCTGTGGCTGACATCCTTGTCTATGTTGGATATGAGGATGAGGAACAAGATGGGAGCGAGTACTGTGCCTTGTGGAACAGAGCTTTTCACAGTAGCTGCCTCGGACTTTACTCTGTTGACTACTACTCTCTGTGTTCTGTTAGTGAGGAAATTATAGGTCCATCGACCAACTTTTCCTGTTATTCCTTTAGCACGCATTTTGTGCGCTATTACGCAAAGTCTGTATATATTACATCTGCATTATTTTTGTCTTCTAGTGCATCTAGAACCTTGTCGTAGTGATCCAATAGTTGAGACAGACAGGAGCGACCTGTTCTAAACCCATGTTGCCCTGGGTTGTGTAATTGATGGGTTTCTAGATGGGTGGTGATCTTGCTTCTTAGGACCCTTTCAAAGATTTTTATGATATGGGATGTTAGTGCTATCGGTCTGTAATTCTTTGCTATTGCTTTACTGCCCCCTTTGTGGAGTGAGGCTATGTCTGTTGTTTTTAGTAACTGTGGGACGACCCCCGTGTCCATGCTCCCTCTCCATAGGATGGTAAAAGTTCGTGATAGGGGCTTCTTGCAGTTCTTGATGAACACGGAGTTCCATGAGTCTGGCCCTGGGGCAGAGTGCATGGGCATGTCATTTATCGCCTGTTCGAAGTCATTTGGCGTCAGGATAACATCAGATAGGCTTGTGTAAACCAAATTCTGTGGCTTTCTCATAAAAAATTCATTTTGATCTTCGACTCTCAGTCTGGTTAGCGGCTTGCTAAAAACTGAGTCATATTGGGACTTGAGTAGCTCACTCATTTCCTTGCTGTCATCTGTGTAGGACCCATCTTGTTTAAGTAGGGGCCCAATACTGGATGCTGTTGTAGACTTTGATTTGGCATAGGAGAAGAAATACTTTAGGTTTCTTTCGATTTCATTCATGGCTTTTAGTTCTTCCCGCGATTCCTGACTCCTATAAGATTCCTTTAGCTTAAGTTCGATGCTTGCTATTTCTCTGACCAGTGACTCCCTACGCATTTCAGATATACAGTGGACCCCCGCATAACGATTACCTCCGAATGCGACCAATTATGTAAGTGTATTTATGTAAGTGCGTTTGTACGTGTATGTTTGGGGGTCTAAAATGGACTAATCTACTTCACAATATTTCTTATGGGAACAAATTCGGTCAGTACTGGCACCTGAACATACTTCTGGAGTGAAAAAATATCGTTAACCGGGGGTCCACTGTATTGACCTCTTTTAGCCGCTCTGTTATTCTTTTCCGTCGCCTGTAAAGGGAGCGCCTGTCTCTTTCTATTTTACATCTACTCCTCTTTTTTCTTAGAGGAATAAGCCTTGTGCATACATCGAATTTGGAAAATTCCCATCTAGATAGTCCCGGGCATGGGCATTGGTACGTGGGATTTTACTGGCGAGATTAGATCCTATGTTTGAGAAGAAGTCGTTTATCTTGTTAGCTGTATCAGTGGGATGCAGTGGTGTTTCATGAGGTTTAGCTAGAACAATATTCATGTTTTTTTGTCAGTTTGTGGGTCCCCAGAATCTAGGAAAGTGTTTTCCAGGTCTTTTTTATATCTCCTCTTGTGTCAGTGAATCTGCTGGAGTAGTAAAGTTGTTTGGCTTTCTTTATTAATTTGGAGAGAACTGTTGAATATTGTTCAAGAATATCTTTGTGTATTAAGCCCTGTCTATATTGTTTTTCATATTGGTGTTTCTTGTCAATGGATTTCAGAATGCTACTGGTTAGCCATGGGCAACCAAGCCGTTTATTCGTGATCTGTTCCGTTTTTATAGGACAATGTTTGTTGTATAGTCTAAGTATTTTGTTAAGAAAAATGTCTGTCCAACCGTCAATACTACTGGCATTGGAGAATTCTGTAGGCCAGTCACCAGTCTCTAGGTCTGCTGTGAAATTCCTTATTGAGGCCTCGTCATGGAGTCTAAATGAAACTTTGTTGTATTCGAGTGGTGGTTTACTAATGTTTATTAAGAGGAAGGTTGGGTAGTTGTCAGTAGTGCTGTCTGTGATTATCCCTGATTTAAAGGGGGCTAGTATATTGGTCTGTATGTGGTTTATTATGGTCGCACTTGTCTCAGTCAGCCTGGTTGGTTTAGTTATTGTTGGTATGAGAAGTGCATTGTTCATATTGTTGATGAAATCAGTTACAGTCTGATCATCTGGTAGGCCAAGGTTGATATTGAAGTCTCCAACTAAGAGAAGGTAATGCTTGTTCATTTGTCTGTTTGTTATTTGTGACTTTAGATTCTCACTGAAGTTTGGGATGTTTGTGTGGGGTATCCGGTATATGGCACCGACTGTTAAGATTTCGTTCGGATTTTTAATCCCCGGAGGGTTAGCCACCCAGGATAACCCAAGAAAGTCAGTGCGTCATCGAGGACTGTCTAACTTATTTCCATTGGGGTCCTTAATCTTGTCCCCCAGGATGCGACCCACACCAGTCGACTAACACCCAGGTACCTATTTGCTGCTAGGTTAACAGGACAACAGGTGTAAGGAAACGTGTCGAAATGTTTCCACCCGCCGGGAATCGAACCCGGGCCCTCCGTGTGTGAAGCGGGAGCTTTAGCCTCCAGGCCACCAGGTTTTTTACAGTAAAATTAACAAAAATGTATTCCCCATATTCATCACTAAAGCAATTAGTGCTAATACAAGATAATTGGTTAGAGTAATAGATTGCAATACCACCCCCAACTTGGTATGGTCTGCAGTTGTGGATTGCTGTGTATCCTGGTAGAGGGTAGATATCAATTGTGTCCTGCTTAAGCCAGGTCTCAGTAAGAATAATGCAGGAGAAGGGTGTCTTTAGTGACTCAAGGAGTGCCAGGAGGTCATCATAGTGTTTGCTTAAAGACCTGATGTTGTAGTTAAGAACTGATAGACTTTGAGCAGTGTTCAGGATAGTGCTGGCTTGTGATGCTGTGTAATAAAGGCAGTTACTTTCCAATAAGTTTTGATTGTGTGTTAGATTATGGAGGTTTAGATCAGGGTCAACGTGATCATTCATCTTTTAGGTTTAAATAATGGTTGTTTATATCCTGTATTATGTGGTGAATTCTAATACTGATTTCTGTGGTGGTGGGAGGTTTGGATAAGTATATCGCTAAAGCACTTTGGTCATATAGAGTATAGTCACTAATAAACATAATGAAATTGATATTGTCTATGTGTTGTGCTAGAATGAGCTAAAGTACAACTAGGTATAAACTAATACTAAAAAAAACAAAAAAACAAATTACAAGTGGCACCAGACTCACTCTTGTAATTGCACTAAGGATTATATATAATGATTTTATTGTTGTCTATGTATTGAGCTAGTGTGGAAAATACTGTATATATTTTCCAGAAATTCAGTATTTATATGTAAATAGATGGCCATACTGTATTTAATAATATTTATGTCATAGAAAACGGAAAGCCTGCGTCTGTGCAGACGAGACTCGCCATCTTGGTTTTGAATTTGTATTAGAAACGTTGGTGAATAGGGAAGAATTTTTCGTGCTCTAGAGGTTAAAATTGTGCTGACACCTCTCAAATAGGAGGCGAAATTGGTGGATATGCATTCCTGTATAACTTGAGATATCAGGCGACTGGACAAGACCTCTCCAGGATTAGATTTAGATTTTGCCACCGAAGTGGCTAGTTTATTGTGCACCCCATATCCATCCTGTGGACGGTAGCGCGAGAGCATATGGATACACAAAAGGCCTAGGAACTAGGCCCCAAAGGGTTAACAGGAATACATATGGATTTATATCTACATATCTATAGTTCACTTATCTGTTACAAGCAAATTTAGGAAATTTGCTTAGTATATCTGGTATCTTATTTTCATTAATAAGATATCTTGACATGTCACATAGGTTATTATACTGTCTGTCTCTGTATTCCTCAATGAGTGGACAATTAAGCACATAGTGTTCAAGAGAGTGACCATATGCCTGATCACATAATTTACATTTAGTTTGATCATCATCTGTGTGTCTCCCAAACTGCCAGAAGTACTTGTAACCAAGCCTAAGCCTGGCCACTACAACATCAGTCAGTCTGTTCACATTGCAAGTTGCTCCATAAACATACTTATCTACGTTCATGTTATCATAGTGGGTTATAGATCTACTCAGGCTTCTAACTGCATTCCTATAACAATCATTTTCATTATTTACTTCTCTCCTAATATTATTCCTAATGCTAGACACAGTTATACCAAAGTTATATTCTACATTCTCCTTCTGGGTACTCTTCTTGGCTAACATATCAACTTTATCATGAAGGAGTAATCCAATGTGTGATGGGATCCATAGCAATTGTACATTAATTCCTTTGTCCCTAATTTTTGAGTATGTATACCTGGCTTCTCCAATGAGCATGTTGTTGGAGTCATTATATGAGTCAAGAGCCTTCAATGATGACATAGAATCAGTAATGATGACAGAGTCAAGCTCAGTGTCATAGGTTAGCTTTAGCGCCATTAGGATTGCAAACAATTCAGTTTGCAGTGTAGACGCCCAGTTGTTAATTCTTATGCCTAACTCAACAAATTTATTATCGTTCTTAACTAGGGAGGTGGCAACAAGAGCAGATGCAGCCCTGCCAGAAGACTCCTGTTTAGATCCATCAGTGTATATAACTTGTGATAACTTATTACTACCAGCTAGGTGAGAAATTTCTTCTTGAGCAGTTGCTCTAACAAGAGATTTAAGGAAGGGATTACTAGCAATGAGCTTCTTGGGAGGGACTTGTAGATATGTGATATTAAATGAACACATCTTCCATGGAGGGGTGAAATGCTCTTGTTGCCTACAGTGATACAGTTCATGCAGGTTATAAAACTTAATGCACGTTTTCACAATCCATTTAGATCTGTGTGTATTTACCTCTAGACACTTGGTAAGATTCACTGTGACAGTGTCTGGTTCGTTTCTCAACATTCTAATACCGAGTACAGTGTTAATTTCAACAATCCTATCACTGATACTAGAAATACCAAGCTCCTTCCTCATGTTAAGAACTTTTGTAGATCTGGGACAGCTAAGAATAATCCTGAGAGCTTCATTTTGCATTAACTCCAAGGGTCGGAGAGAACTTTCTCTAGCTAATATCAACATGGGAGCAGCATAATCAATTAAGGACCTAACATAGGCTATGTACATCATTCTCACGATTCTCACATTAGCACCATAGTTGGGATTGTAGCCAGCAACAGCTTTGAGAGCATTTAGCCTAGCTTTACATTTCTTGTTTAGTTGTGGTATAGTGGATTTGTTAAAGGGTACATCTACACCAAGATATCTGTAAGTTTTAACGTAGCTAATGATTTCACCCTGCAAATAGATGGGTGGGGGATGTCGTTTGCTTGTTAATATCTTTGTTTTAGAGGAAGATATTATAAGGCCTAGTCGATTACAAATTGCTTGAACTTCATTAAGAATGATATTCATCTTCTTATGCCCTGTTGTATGGATCATGATATCATCAGCATAGCTTATAGCTATATGTTTAGGTGAGGCAGGTAGAGCATTTAGGAGAGCATTAATCAGAATATTAAATAGCATGGGACTAAGAACTCCTCTCTGCGGTGTACCTAAAGACATTTCTTTAGAATCACTTCTGAAGCCTTGGTAAAGGACAGAGGATACTCTATTTGACAGGTATCCTATTATCCAGCAGAGTAAGCTACCACCAATATTCATTTTGGCTAGTTCATGTAGTATAACGGTTCTGTTCGCAATATCAAATGCAGATTTTAGATCAAGAAAAGTGGTAAAACTAGTAGAGGTGTGTGCAGTGAGAAAGGTGGAAATACAGTTCTGCACACTTTTACCTTTCATGAACCCATAGAGGTAGGGGGAAAGTTGATGTCTGATTCTGTAGTACAGTCTGTTAAGCATCATTCTTTCAAAAGTTTTACAAAGACAACTAGTTAAGGAGATCGGCCTAAATGTATCAGGCTGTTGGGGCTTAGGGATAGGCACAATGAGACTATTGGTCCAGGAAGTAGGAAGAACGCCCTCAATGTAACTGAGATTATACAGTGCCAACAGAGGGTTATCAGGCACGTGCCTTAGAGTTCTGAGAATATCATAGGTTATACCATCCTCTCCAGGAGCAGTTGATCGACCTTTGGTTAATGCATTATCTAATTCATACTCGGTAAAGAGGCAATCACTCTCATCAATATTTTGGCTCATAAAATTAATCAGTTTCAACATTTCTTCAGAAGTACTCTCTAATTTTTTTCTAATATGAGATGGAAGGTTTTCATGCCTGGATGTTTTGGACCAGTCATTTATGAGGTCATTTGCTTTTTCAAGAGGAAAGGGATGAGCAACATTGCCAGTCTTTTTCCTGGTTATTTTATTTATACCTTTCCAAGCCAAACTCAAAGGAGTGGACCTATTTAATCCACTAACAAACTGTTCCCATTCCTGTTGCCTAAGTTCTTCCTTTCTATTCCTTGCATTTGTTAGTGCAGCTTGGAACGTTCTGAGCAGGTCTGGGGTTCTACATTCACGGTACGCTTTACCAATCCTCCTAGCTGCATGTGTTAGATTGCGCAGCTGTGGATCATTATAGTATTTACATTGGTTTTTATTGTTATTTATAGTGGAGGGTCTTTGTTTCCTATTCCTGCCCACTTGATCTGGGAGAACACTCTCAATAGTGGTAATTAAATCATCATTAAATTTTTGTGTGCCAATGGGCTCGTAATTCTTATACCATTGATCCAAGTGGTTAATAAAGTTGTCTCTGTGTTCTGGTTTGAGAATAAGTTTCCTCCTTCTGTATTTAGCTCCTTGATTGCTGGAGATGTGATCAAGATTGACAGTTGTTAGTCTTGGGAAGTGATCAGATAGAAGATCATCAACTATGACAGAGTCATGCATCGTATACATGGAGTTTACCTGGAGAGAGTTCCGGGGGTCAACGCCCCCGCGGCCCGGTCTGTGACCAGGCCTCCTGGTGGATCAGAGCCTGATCAACCAGGCTGTTGCTGCTGGCTGCACGCAAACCAACGTACGAGCCACAGCCCGGCTGATCAGAAACTGACTTTAGGTGCTTGTCCAGTGCCAGCTTGAAGACTGCCAGGGGTCTGTTGGTAATCCCCCTTATGTGTGCTGGGAGGCAGTTGAACAGTCTCGGGCCCCTGACACTTATTGTATGGTCTCTTAACGTGCTAGTGACACCCCTGCTTTTCATTGGGGGGATGGTGCATCGTCTGCCAAGTCTTTTGCTTTCGTAGTGAGTGATTTTCGTGTGCAAGTTCGGTACTAGTCCCTCTAGGATTTTCCAGGTGTATATAATCATGTATCTCTCCCTCCTGCGTTCCAGGGAATACAGGTTTAGGAACCTCAAGCGCTCCCAGTAATTGAGGTGTTTTATCTCCGTTATGCGCACCGTGAAAGTTCTCTGTACATTTTCTAGGTCGGCAATTTCACCTGCCTTGAAAGGTGCTGTTAGTGTGCAGCAATATTCCAGCCTAGATAGAACAAGTGACCTGAAGAGTGTCATCATGGGTTTGGCCTCCCTAGTTTTGAAGGTTCTCATTATCCATCCTGTCATTTTTCTAGCAGATGTGATTGATACAATGTTATGGTCCTTGAAGGTGAGATCCTCCGACATGATCACTCCCAGGTCTTTGACGTTGGTGTTTCGCTCTATTTTGTGGCCAGAATTTGTTTTGTACTCTGATGAAGATTTAATTTCCTCATGTTTACCATATCTGAGTAATTGAAATTTCTCATCGTTGAACTTCATATTGTTTTCTGCAGCCCACTGAAAGATTTGGTTGATGTCCGCCTGGAGCTTTGCAGTGTCTGCAATGGAAGACACTGTCATGCAGATTCGGGTGTCATCTGCAAAGGAAGACACGGTGCTGTGGCTGACATCCTTGTCTATGTCGGATATGAGGATGAGGAACAAGATGGGAGCGAGTACTGTGCCTTGTGGAACAGAGCTTTTCACCGTAGCTGCCTCGGACTTTACTCTGTTGACGACTACTCTCTGTGTTCTGTTAGTGAGGAAATTATAGATCCATCGACCGACTTTTCCTGTTATTCCTTTAGCACGCATTTTGTGCGCTATTACGCCATGGTCACACTTGTCGAAGGCTTTTGCAAAGTCTGTATATATTACATCTGCATTCTTTTTGTCTTCTAGTGCATTTAGGACCTTGTCGTAGTGATCCAATAGTTGAGACAGACAGGAGCGACCTGTTCTAAACCCATGTTGCCCTGGGTTGTGTAACTGATGGGTTTCTAGATGGGTTGTGATCTTGCTTCTTAGGACCCTTTCAAAGATTTTTATGATATGGGATGTTAGTGCTATTGGTCTGTAGTTCTTTGCTGTTGCTTTACTGCCCCCTTTGTGAAGTGGGGCTATGTCTGTTGTTTTTAGTAACTGTGGGACGACCCCCGTGTCCATGCTCCCTCTCCATAGGATGGAACACAGAGTTCCATGAGTCTGGCCCTGGGGCAGAGTGCATGGGCATGTCATTTATCGCCTGTTCGAAGTCATTTGGCGTCAGGATAACATCGGATAGGCTTGTGTTAATCAAATTTTGTGGCTCTCTCATAAAAAATTCATTTTAATCTTCGACTCTCAGTCTGGTTAGCAGCTTGCTAAAAACTGAGTCATATTGGGACTTGAGTAGCTCACTCATTTCCTTGCTGTCATCTGTGTAGGACCCATCTTGTTTAAGTAGGGGCCCAATACTGGACGTTGTTCTCGATTTTGATTTGGCATAGGAGAAGAAATACTTTGGGTTTCTTTCGATTTCATTTATGGCTTTTAGTTCTTCCCGCGATTCCTGACTCCTAAAGGATTCTTTAAGCTTAAGTTCGATGCTTGCTATTTCTCTGACCAGTGTCTCCCTACGCATTTCAGATATATTGACCTCTTTTAGCCGCTCTGTTATTCTTTTTCGTCGCCTGTAAAGGGAGCGCCTGTCTCTTTCTATTTTACATCTACTCCTCCTTTTTCTTAGAGGAATAAGCCTTGTGCATACAGCTGGGTTAGGTTAAATCACCACCACCAGATGTAGACCAAACGAAATGTAAACTTTGCCAGATGGATTATTGTCACACCCTGCGTCATTATGTACTGGAGTGCGATAAAATTAATGAATTTAGAAACAACTCACTCAGAAGTGTTCAAGAAATGGCTAAGTATTTTATCCACAGTGGTATATTACAGACCATTCTGGAGAAATACCCTGACTTTGCTAGCTGTAAATAAAGCATTACCACATGTGTGCATGTGTGTGTGTGTGTGTGTGTGTGTGTGTGTGTGTGTGTGTGTGTGTGTGTGTGTGTGTGAGTATGAGTGTGTGTGTGTATGAGTGTGAGTGTGTGTATGAGTGTGTGTGAGTATGAGTGTGTGTGCGTGTGTGTATGAGTTTGTGTGTGTGTGTGTGTGTGTGTGTTTATGTGTGTGTGTGTATGAATTTGTATGTGTGTGTGTGTGTGTGTGTGTGTGTGAGAGAGAGAGAGACTCAGCAATCAACATTTGCACCAATAACTCACTACAGTTGTGACCGGGTGTGGAAGTGTTACAAGTATCTTTGGCAGGTTAAATCACCACCACCAGATGTAGACCAAACGAAATGTAAACTTTGCCAGATGGATTATTGTCACACCCTGCGTCATTATGTACTGGAGTGCGATAAAATTAATGAATTTAGAAACAACTCACTCAGAAGTGTTCAAGAAATGGCTAAGTATTTTATCCACAGTGGTATATTACAGACCATTCTGGAGAAATACCCTGACTTTGCTAGCTGTAAATAAAGCATTACCACATGTGTGCATGTGTGTGTGTGTGTGTGTGTGTGTGTGTGTGTGTGTGTGTGTGTGTGTGTGTGTGTGAGTATGAGTGTGTGTGTGTATGAGTGTGAGTGTGTGTATGAGTGTGTGTGAGTATGAGTGTGTGTGCGTGTGTGTATGAGTTTGTGTGTGTGTGTGTGTGTGTGTGTGTTTATGTGTGTGTGTGTATGAATTTGTATGTGTGTGTGTGTGTGTGTGTGTGTGTGAGAGAGAGAGAGACTCAGCAATCAACATTTGCACCAATAACTCACTACAGTTGTGACCGGGTGTGGAAGTGTGAATTGCTCATTACTCTAAAATTTGTTCATGATTGCAGCCATGTATAAACGTAAGTAACCATTCTTACAGTATTCATTACCTTTGTAACTTGTGAGTTCATTACCTTTGTAACTTGTGAGTTCATTACCTTGTACCTAGTTCAGCCATCAAAACTTTGGAGCCCGGTCCCTGGACCCATTGTGTACCTCTGTAATCTGTAAATACCTTTGTAACTTGTAATGATTGTGACTAGACCTACCTGGAGTTCATTACCTTTGTAAATTGTGAGTTCATTACCTTTGTAAATTGTGAGTTCATTGCCTCTGTAGCTTGCTCAGCTATCAAAACTTTGAGGCCCAGTCCCTGGACCCATTATGTACCTCTGTAATCTTTTGACTACCGCCCACAGGATGGGTATGGGGTGCATAATAAACATATTAAACTAAACTAAGCATACATCGAGTGCCACCGAGTTAATCTGTTCTAGGCATAAGTTGGGGTCTGTGTTGCTTAGTATATCTTCCCAGCTTATATCGGTTAGGACTTGGTTTACTTGGTCCCACTTTATGTTTTTGTTATTGAAGTTGAATTTGGTGAATGCTCCCTCGTGACTAATCTCATTATGTCGGTCTGGGGCTCCGCGCATACATGTCTGAACCTCAATTATGTTGTGATCTCAGTATATTGTTTTTGATATGGTGACATTTCTTATCAGATCATCATTGTTAGTGAAGATGAGGTCTAGTGTATTCTCCAGTCTAGTAGGCTCTATTATTTGCTGGTTTAAATTGAATTTTGTGCAGAGATTTAAAAGCTCGCGTGAGTGTGAGTTTTCATCAGAGCTGCCTCCTGGTGTTATTACTGCAACAATATTATTTGCTATATTCCTCCATTTTAGGTGCCTTAAGTTGAAATCCCCCAGGAGCAAGATGTTGGGTGCAGGAGCTGGAAGATTTTCCAGACAGTGGTCAATTTTTAACAGCTGTTCCTGGAATTGCTGGGATGTTGCATCCGGAGGCTTGTAGACTACCACAATGACTAGGTTTTGGTTCTCGACCTTTACTGCTAAAACTTCCACTACATCATTTGAGGCATTTAGCAGTTCTGTGCAAACAAGTGACTCTGCAATGTACAGGCCAACCCCCCCCCCCCCTTTTGCCTGTTCACTTTGTCACATCTGTATAGGTTGTAACCTGGGATCCATATTTCGTTGTCCAAGTGATCCTTTATGTGGGTCTCAGTGAAAACCGCGAACATTGCCTTTGCCTCTGCAAGCAGTCCACGGATGAAAGGTATTTTGTTGTTTGTTGCTGGCTTTAGACCCTGTATATTTGCCAAGAAGAATGTTATCGGACTGGTGGTATTGTTGGTACTGGGGGAGGATTTTTTTCCGGCATTAGTATCTGTATCTGTTGATTTGGAGTGGAGGCCATCGACTGTGGTTCCACTCCAGGAATGACTGGATTTGGTGTACGATTTCTGCCATTTCCTGCCAGTTTTTTTCCTTCCTGGCACTAAAAAACCTCTCCCTCTTGAGTGGCTGTGGCTACCCAGGTTTTCCCATGGCCTGGATGTTTTGTATCTTTTTGTCCCCTTTAGATGGTATGCCTGGCAATTTAAGTTATAGCACAGTCTTTCCTGTACTGAAGAGGTACACAGTTCAGGGTGAAAAAGCTTACAGGAAGGGAGTTTGCATTTTCCTGTTGTCATATGGGCATGGCATTTTCTAGGGTGGTCATAGTTGCACGTCCCATCTGTTTTTCCAGATTTCCCATGCCAGCAGATACCGAGTGCATAGTATGTGCACAGGCTTGGTTTCCGTTTGCCTTGGGTTTCTGTGACTGTATTCCCTGTTGGTGCATGTTTCCCTGTCTTACTTCTATCCTCCCTAGCACCAACAATGGAGCTCCCACCAGTTGTTTTTGGTAATATATCCTCACTATTGCTAGTGGAGTCCTCTTGTTTGCTATTTCCTGCGGTATTTCTAGTTTGCAATATTGGTTTTATCTTATCTTTGACTACACTTGTTTCCCTACTATGGCTCCTGTCCCCTATGAGGTCATTTAAACTGTGATGTATTAAATCCAAGACACAGATCTAGTATGCCACCATATATGTGAGTAGGCTCAGTAGTGCCCACAATTCGAACATTATCATGCTCATTTAGCAATCTCACTAGTTTAGTTCCATTGGTGTTTGTTATAGACCCACCAATATTCTTATGTCTGGCATTAAAATCTCCAAGAATGATGGTAGGTTCACTATTGATGCGATCTGGTAAAACATCAGGTCGAAGCTGGTTCGCTGGGGCATAGAGATTAAAAATGTTTATGGAAAAATCGCCTGCATATACTTTGACACCATGATACTGCATGTTAACTCGACTCTGCAAGGAAAGGAGTGAATGTGGCAAGTTCTTTCTGACATACATCACACAACAGTTGGTTGACCTTAGGTTATAAGCTGCATATCCAGGCAAGTTTGGTGGAAGTGCTCCATCTTTCAATCTACATTCCTGCAAACAGATGACATCAATATTCTTGGTTGCACTAATATGATGTAGGTCAGGCAACCGCTTCCTGATGGAAGCAATGTTCCATGAAAAGATTTGTAATGTATCCATTGTAGTGAGTTATTACAATCTCTGCTCATAAGATGGTAAAACTATTATGCTTTGACTACAGTGTGCAGGCACTTAAGAGCAAATAGCATAGTTTGTACGTCTTTATCTTCAGGACCTTTATTTTTAAGCATTTTTCGGCATATTGGCAGCGAGTTCTAAGGCAAGTCTTGAAGGCAAGAGTCATGGGCTTCTTTCTTACAAATTGCTGGAAGCTGAACGGGGATTGCTGCACTTTTGACATCATCACCATGCTCAAGAGCATCATCCTGATTACATATATTTATTAAACTTGTCAGGATCTGTTCAAGATGCTCAATTTTTTTCTGGAAATTTGTTATAATATGAGGAAGGTCAGGCGAATCCAATGCCTCTCTGGAGGATGGCACTCCTGGGTTAGTGCTTTCTTTAACACCTATCACCTTAACAGGTACCATGGTTACATTAGTGTTCTCTGTTTCATCATTCATTGCAGGTAGGTCCTGTGCATCTGACTCATCTCCAATTTCCAGGGAGGTTACCTGTGTGGTGTCCGTCTGACTGTTGTAGTTGTGTGTATTGGGAGAAATGACAAACTCATCCCCATATTCAGGTGTAGCCATAGGTATCTGTAGTGGCAGACCAGTAGTTCCATATGTGTTAGCAGGGATGGCTAGCTCCACAGCTGGTGTGTGTGATGGCATTCTGGTATCACCAGAATCCTTTGCAGTGAGGTGGGGTTCTTGCACACTTTGCAGAGGTTCAGCCTCAGATCTGGCTGTGGTAGACTGGATGGCCCCATCCTCAGTTACCATTAAAGGACTGTTATCAGGTTTACATCGAAGGTTGTTTGGGTTCTGACTGCAGTCCTTGTGGGAAACTGTAACCCCAACTTCTTTACAGTTAATACACTTAAATTTTTGGCTGTCAGGGCCTACTGTGCATTCTCTAGTGGAATGTTTCCCAGCACACTTACCACACCAAGAATGTAGTATTCCACAGTCTACTGCAACATGGCCATAGTGCTGGCATTTGTAACACCTACGTTTAGGGGGTAGGTACACTTCGATGTTTAGGAAACGTAAACCATGCACCCAGATATTCCGGGGGAGGGGCACAGGACCCACCCAACTGGCAATAATTTGGGATTTTCCTTTAAGTCTTTTAGGCTTGATGATATGCTCACTTAGAGTCAGATGGGATGGGTCCATGCAGAGAGGGTATCCAAAGATTATGATACTGACCCATTTTTTAAAGTGGTGAGTGTCTGATGGAGGTCGGAGCAGCTTAATACCCCCATAAGGTGTACTAAGTAGATCATTGATTAGTTCTGCATTCTGTTCCACAAACACAAAGTTGTGTGTGTTTTTCCAAAATTGGATCCTTGAGTTAGGATGCTTGTTTACAGCTGCCATTAGCCATGCACACTTAGCAGGCAGCGGGGTGTTGTCAGGGAAGTTCAGCTTAACACATTCTTCCTTTGAAGAAAGACTTCTTGCAGCCTCTGTGCACCAAGGACGTTTAGTATCACATTGTGTACGAGTCAAGTGAGTCTGACTACGTCGACGCTCTAGCCCTTTCTCGCTTTTTCTCTTTTGTTTACTTTTAAAGGTCTGGAAGCTATCATCATTTCCATCACCTGCAGAAATAGTTTCCTCTATGACAGTAGCCATGTTTGCCAGTGATGATATCTGGTGTAAGACTCACAACACAAGAATTCCTCGCTTATCTTTCCCTTATAGCTTAACCTCAGATAAGCTCTCTAGATTTGTGTGTAATTCTGGCCAGCATTATTTTCATAGATTTAGTTAGAGTGAGGTTTTCTGAGTATGATACACATTAATCTCCAGTCAAATTGGTGAGTGATATTAAGATATATTTTCCTTCTGTTATGTAATTGTATATATATATATATATATATATATATATATATATATATATATATATATATATATATATATATATATATATATATATATATATATATATATATATATATATATATATATATATATATATATATATATATATATATATATATATATATATATATATATATATATAACCATTTATTATTTTTAATATACAGTCCACAAATTTATATATTTACCAGAATTCCTGGTGATGTATATTTCATTTATGATTAATAGGTCCAGAGCAACTTGTGGATATGACAGTGGTAGGTGTCGAAGGGGGACATTTTTTGCGACCTAGGTGTCCCAATTCCTACTTGTCTAATTGATAAATAATAATTATCTTTGTTATTTACTGGTATGTACATTATGAGTTACATCCAGATAAATGCAATTTTCCACAGCTAGAATGATGGTTTATTTAGCCACAGGTAGACATGAGTACAATCATCATACATAGTGTGAATTACCTAGGATAACCCAAAATAAGTCAGTGACTTATTTCCATCATGATGATTATCATGATCGTGATGATGCTTATCATGAGCATGATAATATTATAGCACTGAAGTAATATTATCACTGTATTCTAATTATACTTTTTTTTATACACAAATAACCCGCACATAGGATAGAGGATTTTACAACGAGGTTTCTGTCCAACTTGGTCCATTTACAAAGTCACACAGTACTGTGACTTTGTAAATGGTTCAAGTCGGACCGAAACGTCGTCGTAAGCTCCTCTCTCCTATATGTGGGTTATTTATGTATTGTTCCAGTCACAGTTTTGTAACTTTTTGTTATTTTTTTATCTTTTTATTGTATAATAAAAACTGCAGTGTGTGGATGTTAATGTTTATGTTAATGTTAATGTTTAGTGTGAGTGTCAAGACGCTGCCACCAGCTGATACACCATAACAATGTCAGACGACGAGGACAGGTAATATTACTCGCTTATTTTCTGTCCTCAAGCTCATCACAGCATCCGTAGTTCTTCCATAGTGTGTGATTAAGATAAAACAAACTTTAATGTAAGTCAGACGTGAGTGATGTAACTCTACTATTAGTGTAGCACTTTAAAACACATCAGAGATGGTGGAAATGTCTTGACATATTGTTTAAAGTGCTTTTATCCTTTTATTTATTTGCTGAGAGGTAGAAGAATCATTAAGATGCGTTTTGAACTTTAAATTATGCCAAAAGCAGTTGTGGAACGTGAGTTATGCTGGGAGTGAAGTAGTCTTGGTGGCAGTAGTTTCAGCGGTGTCGAGAAAGTTTGCCTAATAACCAGTAAAAATAAGCAATATTGTGGTGAAATTTAGCAGAATGTCATCAGAACAGCCTATAAAATGTGTTTACATGAATAATATGCTGTTAGCAGTGTAGCGCTCATTGGGAAGTGTTTTAGTGATGGTCCTTAAGAAGTTCTGTATCTTAATAGCTAGTACTTATCTGTTTGTAATTGCTTGTTATTAGTTGCAGGAGCAGAGCTGTGCTCCAGGTGTACTGTCTTCAATAATTTGTTCATCATAAGTTTTAAAAAGTTCTGATGGTTGTAGCTTGTAGCTCGGTTGTTAGCACCTCAGCTCGCACACACAGTTTGATCTCCAGATGAGTGGAAGCGGTAGAATTGTTACCTTACACCAGCTACCCCTGTTCATCTAGCAGTAAGGTGCCTGGGTGTTAGCCAGCTGGAGGAGAGGATTATAGTACCCCATTCTGACAATGTGGCTTTATTTGGTTATCCTGTTTGTATTATTAAACCATCTCAGACCACTAATCACCCAACAAAAGGCTGCAGTGAGATTATTATTATTATAATCAAGGGGGAAGCGCTAAACCCAGAGGATTATACAATGCCTGGGGGGGGATGTGGAAGGCATTCAGGCTTAATTCGGGGAACTGGAGCACAGATCCAATTCCCTAAATCAAGAGCCCCTCACCAACATCAAGGAGCCGGCAGTCAGAATGATAACAAATTCCCACTACAGGCAGCACACTCCACCAATATTCAAAACTCTAAACCTACTCACAATACAAAACATCCATACTTATTACTGCACCTACTACATTCATAGAACACTTAACTCTGATATGAACCCTCCCCTCAAACATCTCCTTACCAACCTCAACAGAACACATGACCATAACACAAGGCACAATCACTCTTTGATGTTCCTCGTGTCCATCTCACGCTATGCAAAAACTCAATGCACATAAAAGGCCCTAAAATCTGGAATTCATTACCTGTGAATATAAAAGAAACACTGTCTGTTTATAAATTCAAGTCTTTTCTCAAAAATCACTCACTCACCCACAACTAAATAAATACTGAATAATTGTATCTCATAAATTGTATCTCATATATGTATCTCATTATTGTATCTCATAAATGTCAACCTGTGACCCAATCAAACTTTGTTACTATTTAACTTCATTACCTAACAGAATACTCCATTCTACTGATTACACAGCAACACAGTAAATAACCATATGACCTGTCTTTGTAATACTCATTTGTACTAAATTGTTATCTGTTTTACAACAATTTTTGTACCACTGAATATATTATTGCTTAGTTAATCTTAAGTTAATTTTAAGCCTGCCCATAATGCTCTGCATACAAGGGGCTTTGGCATGTTGCACTTTAAAAATTGTATTCCTTGTACTTCTCTGTATCATGTTCAAATAAATAAATAAATAAATGGGCTCATTTCCATTGGGGTCCTCCACTTTTCCAGGATGTGACTCAGAGCAGCCATCTAACACCTCAACTAACAGCTGGTGGTTGTAGTTGTTAATAGTGTTAGTGGTTGTAGTTGTTACTGGAGTGCTGTACCTATACCTATTTACAGCTAGATCAACAGGAGCAATGGATATAAATGTAAAACATAAACACACACATAAAACATGATTTATTTGCAAAGGTTACAATGTGTGATTACATTTTATAACATGTTGTTTGGTACAAAAAAAGCCACTATCATGCTGGGGCATTTTGGGCAAACTATTCTAATGCTTACAGACTACTTAAGACTAGACAGGTAAAGAGTGGTAAATTTTAATTATACATTATTTTCCTTATTACAACAGTGACATAGCTAAAGTTTTACAGTAATAAAATTTGTAATTGTGATGCAGCATATAAAAAATAACTGTATTACAATTTAACACAATTTACAGTAATATAATAGTATAATTTTAAGTATTTATTACTCTTTAATTAAAGAAGGAAACATGTTCAGTGTTTACGTCTGGGTTAGGATCAAACCTGCCCAAAATGCCTCAGCATGATAGTGGCTTTCTTTGTAGCAATCAAATTATGAAATATAAACACACATTATGATTTTGTGAGTCACACTGTAACCTTTGCAAAGAAATAAACTTTTGATTTTGATTCCAGTTCCTTCAGATGTAAACTTAAGGATCCACTTTTAAGCCTTTTGTCAGCATATATATATATTTTTTTTTTTAACTCTGGTAGCTATTTTGTAGTTCTTTGGCCCCTGAAGGGAGGTTCCTTGACACTGGTGAGGGGCTCTTGATTTAGGGAATTGGATCTGTGCTCCAGTTCCCTGAATTGAGCCTGAATACCTTCCATCCCCCCCACATGCGCTGTATAATTCTATGAATTTAGCTCTCCCCCGTGATTATAATGATAAAAATGTAGTTCTTTGGACTTGTTCTAACTTATCACCATGTGTTTTTAAGGTGTGATCACCACACAACCACTGCATATTCCAGTACTGGCCTAATACAGTGGACCCCCGCATAGCGAACTTAATCCGTGCAAGAGGGCTGGTCGTTATGCGAAATGTTCGCTATGCGAATTAATTTTCCCCATAAGAAATAATGGAAATAAAATTAATCCGTGCAAGACACCCAAAAGTATGAAAAAAAATTTTTTTTACCACAAAAAAATGTTAATTTTAGTACACACAAACTGAAAAAGGCATGCACAATTACATGACACTTACTTTCATTGAAGATCTGGTGATGATTGATGGGATGGGAGGAGGGGAGAGAGAGTGTTAGTGTTTAGAAGGGGAATCCCCTTCCATTAGGACTTGAGGTAGCAAGTCCTTTTCTGGGGTTACTTCCCTTCTTCTTTTAATGCCACTAGGACCAGCTTCAGAGTCACTGGACTTCTTTCGCACAACATATCTGTCCATAGTGGCCTGTACCTCTCGTTCCTTTATGATTTGTCTAAAGTGGTTCACAACAGTGTCATTGTAACAGTCACCAGCACGGCTTGCAATAGCTGTGTGAGGGTGATTTTCATCAAAAAAGGTTTGCACTTCAAGCCATTTTGTACACATTTCCTTAATCTTTGAAGTAGGCAATTCCTTCAATTTCTCTCTCCCCTCCTTTGAACCAGTTTCCCCAGGTCTGGCCTCTTGCTCTTGAAGTTGATCTATCAGCTCATCAGTGGTTAGTTCTTCATTGTCCTCCTCCACCAACTCTTCCACATCCTCCCCACTAACCTCCAACCCCAAGGACTTCCCCAATTCCACAATTGATTCCTCAACTGGTATACTACTCCTCTCAGGGTTAGCCTCAAACCCTTCAAAATCCCTTTTGTCTACACATTCTGGCCACAGTTTCTTCCAAGCAGAGTTCAAGGTTCTCTTAGTCACTCCCTCCCAAGCCTTACCTATAAGGTTTACACAATTGAGGATATTAAAGTGATCCTTCCAAAACTCTTTTAGAGTCAATCGAGTGTCTGTGGTCACTTCAAAGCACTTTTGAAACAGAGCTTTTGTGTACAGTTTCTTGAAGTTGGAAATGACCTGCTGGTCCATGGGCTGCAGGAGAGGAGTGGTATTAGGAGGCAAAAACTTCACCTTAATGAAGCTCATGTCCCCATAAAGTCGCTCTGCCACGTCTGTAGGATGACCAGGGGCATTGTCTAACACCAGGAGGCACTTAAGGTCTAATTTCTTTTCAGTTTAGGTAATCTTTCACATTGGGGGCAAATGCATGGTGTAACCAGTTATAGAAAAATTCCCTAGTGACCCATGCCTTACTGTTTGCCCTCCACAGCACACACAAATTATCCTTGAGGACATTCTTTTGCCTGAACGCTCTGGGAGTTTCAGAGTGATACACTAATAAAGGCTTAACTTTGCAATCACCACTAGCATTGGCACACATCAACAAAGTAAGCCTGTCTTTCATAGGCTTATGTCCTGGGAGTGCCTTTTCCTCCTGAGTAATGTAGGTCCTGCTTGGCATTTTCTTCCAGAACAGGCCTGTTTCATCACAATTAAACACTTGTTCAGGTTCCAGTCCTTCAGTTTCTATGTACTCCTTGAATTCCTGCACATATTTTTCAGCCGCTTTGTGGTCCGAACTGGCAGCCTCACCATGCCGTATCACACTATGGATGCCACTACGCTTCTTAAATCTCTCAAACCAACCTTTGCTGGCCTTAAATTCACTCACATCATCACTAGTTGCAGGCATTTTTTTAATTAAATCGTCATGCAACTTCCTAGCCTTTTCACATATGATCGCTTGAGAGACGCTATCTCCTGCTAGCTGTTTTTCATTTATCCACACCAATAAGAGTCTCTCAACATCTTCCATCACTTGCGATCTTTGTTTCGAAAACACAGTTAAACCTTTGGCAACAACAGCTTCCTTGATTGCCGTTTTCTTGCCCACAATAGAAGCGATGGTTGATTTTGGTTTCTTGTACAACCTGACCAGGTCGGTGATACGTACTCCACTTTCATACTTATCAATGATCTCTTTCTTCATTTCTATGGGTATTCTTACCCTTTGAGGTGTAGGGTTGGCACTAGAAGCTTTCTTGGGGCCCATGGTCACTTATTTTCCACAAACAGCACCGAAAACACTGTAATAATACGAAATATTCCGAGTGTATGCTTGAATGTTACCGCGGAGGCTGGCTGGTAAACAATGGGACGGGCGGCACATGTGAGGCTGGCTGAGGGCGCAGATTGGACGCGTCTCGGACGAAGTTCGCTGAGCGGGTTTTTGTCCACTATGCGGGGCAAAATTTTAGCGAACAAAGCGTTCGCTATGCGGATTGTTCGCTATGCAAGGCGTTCGCTATGCGGGGGTCCACTGTATTTGTTTTAAACAGTATTTTTAGTATTTCTCCATTCATATATTTGAAAGATATTTTATGAGTGACCAGTGTAGCATATAAGTTTCTCACAATTTCTTTTGTGCTATATCAGCTGCTGGTGACAGTTCTTTTTTAACAATTTGTAGATTCCTTTCTCTGTCTGGTACTTTCAATATTTTCTCTATTCTTCATGTTACCATATTTTGCTCTTATTTCTGTTACATGGCATTTATCTTTATACTGTACCTACATACCTAGTTATCATACCTACTCTTAAAACTGTGTATGGAATTTGTCTCCATTACCTCATTATTCAAGTTCATTCCACTTTCTTTCCTAAGACTGAAGTAGTATTTCTTAATAGCTCAAAATCTGAGTCATTTGTGGTTTTTTTACTTCCAGTGCATTTCCTCTTACCCTTGTGCTTCTCATTTCATATTGTTTTTCCTGAAATGCACTGCATGCTAGTGGCTTTCTTTTGTGCTTAACACTATTACATGTAAACTACATTTACATTTCAAGTGGTCTGATTTTAGAAAAGTGCCTTGCCTCACCATCGTGGATTTTGATGAATCTTGGTGTGCTGAATCTTACTTGTCTCAAACTAAGTTTGGTAAAGTTTTAGATCCCTCAATGAAATGGTTGCCGAGATAGAACCCTTTGGTTGACACCATGCCATGACCATGTACTGTAACCCTATGAAATTTTGGCAGTTTTAAATCAAAATAGTTTCTCACTCTTTCTACCGAAATAAATGAAACTGTCTAACACAACTTATGCTTAATCCAATGGAACTGATATGGATTTACAACTAATGTAGATTTACCAATGTTCTTGTATGGGTGTGAGGCATGGGTGGTGAACACTGCAACAAGGGTAGGCTGGAGGCAGTGGAGATGTTATGTGTAAGGGCAATGTGTTGTGTGAATATAATGCAGAGAATCCATAGTCTGGAGATTAGGAGGAGGTGAGAGATTACCAAAACTATTATCCAGAGGGCTGAGGAGGGGTTATTGAGATGCATTGGTCATGTAGAGAGGGTGAAACGAAATAGAATGACTTTGAGAGTGTATAAATCTGTAGTGGAGGGAAGGCAGGTAAGGGTTGGCCTAGGAAAGGTTGGAGGGAGGGGGTAAAGGAGATTTTGTGTGGGAGGGGCTTGGACTTCCAGCAAGCGTGCATGAGCGTGTTAGAGAGGAACAAATGGAGACAAGTGGTTTTTGGGATGTGACGTGCTGTTGGAGTGTAAGCAAGGTAACATTTATGAAGGGATTCAGGGAAACTGGCGGGCTGGATTTGATTCTTGGAGATGGGAAGTAAAGTGCCAGCACTCTGAAGGAGGGGTGTTAATGTTGCAGCTTTATAACTGTAGTGTAAGTGCACCTCTGGCAAGACAGTGCTGGAGTGAATAATGATGGAAGTTTTTCTTTTTTGGGCCAGCTTGCCTTGGTGGGAAACGGCCAATATGTTAATAAAAAGAAATTAAATTGACATGCTGATCAAGCCTCAAAGTGGGGCAAAAATATCAAGAGGCTGTTCAAATAGTGAGTTGTATGAATATTGAATCAGTTTTTTACATAAGAAATAATGTAAATTGGATTAATCTGTTCCAGATCCCCCCAAAATTTTCATTTCTAAAACATTTTGTGAAAATATTTCTTATTTAAACCTGTATAATAATATTTGCATGCATAAAATCATACATGAAAACTATTAAAACAATAAATACTGTAATTCAAATTCAAATGTTTATTTCCTTGTAGAACTTACAATGTGTGGGTTACATGTTATAAAATTTTAACTACAAAGAAGGCCACTATCGTGCCTAGGCACTTCGGGCAGACTAATACTAATTCTTACGTTATGTTGATGTAGGTTATAATTGAGCAGTACATTTGAACACATTATTAGATACATAATTAGATACATACCCAACTAGGTACATACATAATTAGGTTTAAAATGGTTAGGTAGTATAAATCTTATAATAATATTACAAATGGTTGATTTAGTAATGGGATTCGATTTGTCGTGGCATGATGTATTGTTTCTATTGAAGCCATATACTGGAAGAATATTTTAGGCAAATTTAGGATTAACTTAAGATTAAATAGGTAATAGCTGTATTAGGAATTTTATGTTTACAGTCATTTGGGTGGGTGAAGGTGTAAATTATGGGGGAATTACAGATAGTGAGAGTAAGTCTATATTGTTTTGGATGTGGTCATGATACAAAAAAGAAAATTGGGTGGTTTTCATTTGGTTAGCTGATGATGGGGTGATGATGAGATGTTTTTTAATGGTAGTTTTGAAAATGGTGGTTGAGTCTGCAGTTCTAGAGTTTTCAGGCAGGGAGTTCCAGATTTTAGGCCCTTTTATGTACATCAAGTTTTTGTAGAGGTTTAGTCGGACACAGGGAATGTCATAGAGATTTTTGTGTCTGGTGTCATGGCTATGGGTCCTGTTGCAACTATCAAGAAAGTGTTTCAGTTCAGAGTTAAAATTAGAGTTTATGGTTCTTTAAATGTACGTTGCACAATAGTAGGTGTGAATGTTCTGTATGGTGAGTAGGTGTCGGTCTTTGAAGAGTGGGGGTGTGTGCTGTCTTGCATTGGATTGCATGATAATTCTTACTGCAATGTTCTATTGGGTTATTATTTGCTTTAGGCAAGTTGCTGCTGTTGATCCCCAGGCACAAATAGCATAGGTGAGGTAGGGATAGATGAGTGAATAGTATAGTGTGAGTAGGGCTGATTGTGGTATGTAGTAACATACAGTAGGGCCCCACTTACACGGCGGGTTAGGTTCCAGGCTGTCGCCGGAAAGCAGACATCGCCGGAAGGCAGAACGCCATTTTTTCCATTTATAAATGCATATAAATGCCAGACAACAAGTTTACACTAAATTATATTAAGTTAGTAATAGAACTAGGCATTAAAAACACACAAAGTAAAATACATTCACAGTACATTCATTACTTATCTTAACATATTTGTAATTTTAATGTAGGGAGAGAGGCGAGTAGTACTTATTTGTAGGAAGTCAGGTGCAGGTAGCCCAGGTGTAGGTAGCCCTGGTTCCCCATCTCATACTTAATATACGATATTTAAAACATCCCAGGGAGTTAAAATACACATAATACTCATTATTTACCTTAAAATATGTGTAGTCTTAATATAGGAAGAGAGGTGAGTAGTATTTATTTGTAGGAAGTCAGTGTAGGTAGTCGGTAGGTGTAGCCCACCTGGGCTAAACCTACCGGCTACCTACACTGTGGCCCAGAGCCATGTTATTAGCATCGACATACCTTGTTCACTGAATTTAATTATTTCTAACAACTACCTTTAGATGCTATCATAAACGAAAATTGTAAACAAAAGCGGAGTGGGGGAGTGGCTGGGCCAAGCGCAGACTCATACACGTTTTCTCTGATGGCTGAGCAGAGAAAACGTAATGTTGTCCCTCCAGCCGGCTACCACACAGGTCCACAAGTATTATTATCAGAGCACATATAAAATATGCAATAAATGCCAGACAACAAGTTTACACTAACTTATATTAAGTTAGCAATAGAAATAGGCATTAAAAACACAATAAAAGGTAAGATACACACAGAGTACACTTATTACTTGCCTTAAAATATTAATATTAATATGTGAGAGGTGAGTGGCAGGGTATTTATTGAATAAAATCAGAATGGCACACCATCATTCTCTAACTTAGCACTTAAAGCAAGAGGCTTACGACTCCCCTTTTTATCACAATTAAGCTTAGACACCATCGTCAATGAGAGCCAACTAGTTAACGAAAGAGTAAACGAGAGAGAGAACGAGTTACAGAGTTCAGACAATGTAAGAACACAAACTGAACAGGTAGTGGGCGATCACTTGGTCAGGCGAAATAAATGCGTATTAATGTGTGTCCACTTTTAGTTCGTGACTTGCTATATATAGAGTGAAGGCATACGAAAAGAATATTTTTCTACAGTTATCCCCCAGTTTGACTAGAGAAAACGTAATTCTTCAGACACTACCTACACAGCTGCTTTGTAAACAAATCTCATATTTACGTCAACTTTTATTCTGTGAGTGTATGTATCATGTTTATATGCTATGTAACGGGTTTCATATATAATTTTGAGGAAAATATCATAGATGGATTAATGAAAATGCCTATATTAACCCTTTCAGGGTCTGTCCCGTAGATCTAAGGCTTTACGTTCAGGGTCCAAACTGTAGATCTACATCATGAGCTCAGCTCACTCTGATAAACTGTGAGTGGTACACTTGGGCCTAGATATGAGAGAATACATCTATGTGGTATGTGTGCACCACATAAAACAAATCCTGCAGCACACTGTGTATAATGAGAGAAAAAAACTGAAACCAAGATTTTCGATTAAAACAGTAACTTTGCAGTGTTTTTTCGTATGTTTTTTATAGTTGTATTTGCATTTTCTTGGTCTCATTTGATAGAATGGAAGACATATTACAGAAATAGAAATGATTTTGATTGGTTTTAGCACTGGAAATGGCTTGAAACTGAGCTCAAAGTAGCGGAAATGTTAAATTTTTGCCGATGTTCAAGAGTAAACAAACAACCTCACACGTCTAATACACGCCAGCTGGTGGGTCTAATATACATTCACAAATGTGGTGATGATATTTATACAATTATTACAATATTGCACAACAGTAAATCTTCTATTTTTTGGTGTGAATAAAAATTCATTATGTGAATAAAAAATCAAAATGGGATTTATTTGTAAAGCCTCAAAACGTAACTAATGAACAGAGGAAATGTTAGTTTAGTGCCAGGAATGCCTACATTGTTTATTCTGGACGCTATTTTGAAATTGGAATATTTTGAACTCTGTGTTAAATTGGCCAAATTACCAATTTCCGATCACTTTATTTTGTAGTTGAAGCAGTTGACTTGGCGATTTCTTGTGCTCAATCGATAGAATAAAAGTAATACTAGTGAAATAGCTAAGAATTTGGTCGACTGGAATGATGTAATTGGCCTAAAATGGGAGTCAAAGTCGGCAAAATATCGCTGACACATCAAAATTCGCGAGAGCATAATTTCGTCAATTTTCCATCAAATTTCGTACTTTTTGTTTTATTACCTTCACAAAAAGATTCTCTACCATTTCATAAGAAAAAATAACAAATTTTTTTTTGGAAAATTCTTGGACACTGGGGCACCACTTCAGATTTTGGCCTTGGACCCTAAAGGGGTTAATGTAAAATAAGACATTTAGTGTGCCCAAGAGTGATTATTATTACGTAGTATTGGCGTCATGAGTAGAGAGACTCTTAGCGATTTTAATGTGTACCTGCACACCAGCACAGTGTGTAAGTATATTTAGGTACAGGTACACATAAGTATAATTATCAGAGTACATATAAAATACTACGCAGTAACTTTAAAACACTTGAAATTTTGGAAAATTTCCTGACGTAGTAGATGTGGTCATGGAGAATGTAAACAAATTGGTCATAATTTGACATCGCCATATTAGCGGAACGCCGTAAAGTGGGGCCCTACTGTATCTTAGAGAGGATCCCAACTGTTTGGGATACTTTTTTTTTTTTCTGTCTCTGTGCAGCAGCACTTGAAGATGATGAGATTCATTAGCATTTGATATTTTTTCTATGCTAAAGAGTTGTCCAGTGTTGTCTGCTTTTGATGACTTTTCAAAAATTTTCTGAAGTGGTCAACAACATTGTTACTGAACAGGTTGATGCTTTTATTTCACAGCAATAATGTTAGAATGCCATTTTTCCACCAGGCTCTGTGTTTGAGCCTAATGGTAACAGAGTTCCTTAATTTCTGCAGTGGAAGTATTGCCCTTACTGCTTCCCTGAAGCAATAAGAATACTTCTCTGAGAAAGAAGTAATTTCCTCAGCCTCCTGCTGCTGCTACTTGTGCAAGTCTCGAAGTTCTTCTGTGGTGAGCTCATTCTTGTGATGCTCCACCAACTCCTCTACATCCTCTTCTTCCATTTCCAAACCCATAGACTGACCCAGAGAAACAATATCCTTCACTACAGGCTCTGCCCGAAAGCCTTCAAAATCTCTGACTGACACAGTCTGGCCACAGTTTCTTCCAGGCAGAGTTCAATGTCCTGAAAGAAACTTCTCCCCAGGCTTTGTCTATTATCCTTAAACACTGAAGGGCATTAAAATGGTTTTTCCAAAATTCCCTAAGGGTAAGAAGCTCTGTTTCAGAGGTTGCTTCAAAGCACCTTTTAAACAGTGCTTTTGTGTCAAGTTTCTTGAAATTGGAAATTACCTGCTGGTCCATGTGTTGGATAAGAGAAGTGGTGTTAGGGGGAAAGAACTTCACTTTCATGAAGCTGTATTCGTCCACCAAATTTTCTTCCAAGCCTGGAGGGTAAGCAGGAGCATTATCCATTACCATAAGTGCTCTTAATGGTAATTTTTTTTTTTTTTTTTTTTTTTTTTTAAGGTACTGGTTCACACTTGAGGCCAACACTTCATGTATCCACTCAGTGAAGAACTGCCTTTTAGCCCTCCACATTACACTAAGTTTACTTTTTAAGAACATAAGAAAGAAGGAACATTGCAACAGGCCTACTGGCCTATACGAGGCAGGTCTAATTCTCCCACCAGCTTAAGCCAATGCCTTGACCTAGTAAGGTCAGACATGTCACTTAAGGGAGGAGCAGTGCATCCAACCTAGTAGCACAAGCTAGTCAGGCCCAACTCACACCCACTCATGTATTTATCCAACCTATTTTTAAAACTACACAACATCTTAGCATCTATGACGGTACTCTGGAGTTTGTTCCACTCATCCACAAGTCTATTACCAAACCAGTACTTTCTTATATCCTTCCTTGATCTGAATTTTTCCAATTTAAAGCCATTGCTTCGAGTCCTGTCTATGTTCGATATTTTTAGCACGCTATTTACATCCCCTTTATTAATTCCTGTTTTCCATTTATACACCTCAATTATATCCCCCCCTAATTCTTCACCTTTCTAGAGAGTGCAGATTCAGGGCCCTCAGTCTATCCTCATAGGGAAGATTTCTGATACATGGGATCAACTTTGTCATCCTCCTTCGTACGTTTTCCAGTACAGTACATTTATATCCATTCTGTAATATGGTGACCAAAACTGTGCAGCATAATCTAAATGAGGCCTAACCAAAGATATATAAGAGTTGAAGAACAACCTGAGGACTTCTATTATTTATACTTCTTGCTATGAAGCCAAGGATTCTGTTAGCTTTATTGTATCACATTGTTTTTCTTTAACCTCCTTGGATTTTCAGAGTGGCAGACTAGCAATGGTTTAATTTTGCAGTCACCACTAGCATTACCTCACAACAAGAGTGTAAGCCTGTCTTTCATGGACTTGTGTCCTGGTAATGATTTTTTTGTTCTTTGTGTGATGTAGGCTCTCTTAAGCATTCTTTTCCAAAGGAGGCTGATTTCATCACAATTAAAAAATTGAAGAATAAATCCCTGAATTTCTCCATAGGTTTTAAATTCCTTAAACTTTTCAGCCGCCTCTGTTAGCACTGGCAGCCTCTCCATGCCTTACTACACAATGAATCCCACTTCTCTTTTTAACCCTTTGACTGTTTCGGCTGTATATATACGTCTTGTGAGCCAGTGTTTCGGACGTATATGTACACAATAATTCTAGTGGCTTCAAATCAAGCAGGAGAAAGCTGGTAGGCCCACATGTGAGAGAATGGGTCTGTATGGTCAGTGTGCACTGTATAAAAAAAATCCTGCAGCATGCAGTGCATAATGAGAGAAAAAAACTCCAACCATGTTTTAGGATTAAAGCGCCGACTTTGAGGTGTATTTTCCCATAGTATTTATGGTTGTATTCTCGTTTTCTTGGTCTCATTCGATAGAATGGAAAACATACTACAGAAGTAGAGATGATTTTGATTAGTTTCACGATGAAAATGACCTTGAAATTGAGCTCAAAGTAGCAGAAATGTTCGATTTTTACCAATGTTCAAGAGTTAGCAAATCACACCACACATCCAATACACGTCAACTGGGGAGTCTAATATTCTTTCACTAGTGCACTAATATTATTTATACCATTTTTTACAATAATGCAGTAGTCTGCATAACAGTAAATCTTCTATTTTTTGTGTGGAAAAAAAATAAAAATAGAAAGCAAGAGTAATATAAGAGGGGCCTGGAGATGTGACTAATGAACAGAGGATATGTTATTTTAGTGCCAAGAATGTCTACATTGTTTATTCTCAACCCTGTTTTGAAATTGGTATCTTTTTTAATTTGCGCAAAATTGGCCAAATTACCAATTTCTAACCACTTTATTAAGTATAGTTGAAATCAGTAAATGGGTGGTTTCTTGTACTCAATTGATTGAAAAAAATGGAGTTTAAAGAAATAGCTATGAGTTTGGTTGATTGGAACAATAGAATTGGCCAAAAATAGGGCTCAAAGTCGGTGAAATTGCCAGTGTGTATATATCGCCGAGATCACTAACTTCGCGGGAGCATAATTCCATAAGATTTCAATCAAATTTCGTATTTCGGAAAATATTCTCTATCACTTCATACGATTTTTTTTTTTTTTTTTTTTTTTTTTTTTTTTTTTTTTTTTTTTTTTTTTTTTTTTCAAAAAATTTGTCGACACCAGGAGACACTTCAGGATTTGGGGTTGCGACAGTCAAAGGGTTAAACCTATCAAACCAGCCCCTACTTGCCTTAAATTCATCACCCTCAACACTGTTTCTGGAGTGTCTTACCTAAGATCACTATTTAACTGCTTTGCTTTTTCACAAATTATTGTTTCAGAAACAGTCACCGGCCAATTGTTTATCATTAATCCACACTAACAAAAAAGTTTTTCCAGTTCTTCAGTTATCTGTAACCCTTTTCACAGCAAGAATTTTCACTTCTTTCGCCACATCAGCCCCTTTTATTACCTCATTATTTTTCATTATGGACGATATGGTGGATTTTGCCATACCATATTGAATGACCGGTTCGACACACATGTTCCATTTTCCCCACTTTGCAATGAGTTCTTTTTTTTCACCTTAATTGTTGTTTTCACTGCTTTCCTTTTAGGCTTGATTGGATCAGTACTCTTTTTTGGGGGCCATTATTACTTATTTTCAGTGAAAATATATTTCAAAAGCACCATAAAATAACAATGAAATACCAAAAAGTTTCATGGAGCTTGTACGAATGATGCTTAACGAACGAGAGCTGATGAGAGACTGAGCGCATGATGCTTCGTTTTTGTCTGACTTTGTCCAGATGGATCATTTTGTTTAGGTTAAATATCAGGGCAGTGTCCGAATACTGAGTCAAATTTTTCTCAAAAAAGTTGGGCGAATATCGAGTTGTACAAATATAGGGGCATACGTACAAATATTGAGGTTCCACTGTATAATTTGAGCTACTGCCAACAGATTTGATGGTCAGTGATGCCATCATTGTAACAACAAACTTCTCCTGGACTCAACAACAAGTAACCATCTCAGACCACTAATTACCCAACAAAAGGCTGCAGTTAGAATGATAACAAATTCTCACTACAGGCAGCACACTCCACCAATATTCAATACACTCAACCTACTCACCATACAAAACATCCATACTTATTACTGCACCTATTACATACATAGAACACTCAACTCTGATATTAACCCTCCCCTCAAACATCTCCTTGCCAACCTCAACAGAACACATGACCATAACACAAGGCACAGATCACTCTTTGATATTCCTCGTGTCCATCTCACGCTATGCAAAAACTCAATGCACATAAAAGGCCCTAAAATCTGGAATTCATTACCTGTAAATATAAAAGAAACACTACCTGTTTATAAATTCAAGTCTCTTCTCAAAGATCACTTACTCACCCAAAACCAAATAAATACTGAATAACTGAACCTTATAAATTGTATATCTTAAATGTTTCTCACAATTATATCACATAAATGTTAAACCTAAAACCCAATCTAACTTTATTATTTTTTAAATTCACTACCTAACAGAATACTCCATTCTACTGAATTTACAACAATGCATGCAACCATATGACCTGTCTTTGTAATACTCACTTGTGCTTTATAGTAATCAGTTTACATTAATGTTTTTCACTGATTTCATCATTGCTTAGTTAATCTTAAGTTAATTTTAAGCCAGCCCGTAATGCTATGCATAGTATAAGTGGCTTTGGCATGCTGCTCTTATCTGTATTTTTTTTGTACCTCTGTAAGTGTGCTCAAATTATAAATAAATAAATAAATAAATAAAAAAGTTGTCTGAAAATCAGTTGTCTGAAGTAGCACAGTGTTCCCCTACACACAGTATTTTAAAACAGAAAATGTGGGAACTTAAATGAGGTTAATGGTTTTTAAAGCTTATTTTGTAATTTTTTTTAGCACACTGACCATCTCCCACCAAGGCAGAGTGACCTAAAAAGAAATATGAAGGTTTTTCTTTTAACATATAGTACAGCCTCTCCTCACTTAACGATGGAGTTCTGTTCCTAAGAGCACATCGGTAAACGAATTTGTCACTAAACATGGAGCATACTATAATCAATCAATGAAGTTTATTCTCTATAAGGATTACAATGCGGGGTTTACAGATTTTGGTTATTGCGTGGTTTACATGTAATAAAATACTAATTGCAGAGGGGGCCACTAGAACACCTAGCATGGCTAGGCATTTCGGGCAAACTTAGATTAATTCTTAACCCTAAATTATTACAAATTATGGAGTAAGTTGACTAAATACTAAGTGACTGAATACTAGTTTGTGAGTTTAGCAATGTGAATGCTTTTGTTTTGGCACAATACATAGCTTATATATTGGAGTAGCACAGGCAAACTTATGACTAGTTAGGAATCATTATTTTAAGATTAAGATTCGTATTTCTGTGCTTATAGCCAAATGGGTGAGTGAGTGAGTGTAAGTGTGAGCCACCAGGTGGTTTTTATGTAGTTAGTTGATGGGGTGTATCAGGGAGATAAGATGTTTTCTAATGGTTGTCTTGAAGGTGATGAATGTGTGTGCAGTTCTAGAGTTTTCAGGTAGGGTGTTCTAGATTTTAGGGCCTTTGACATACATTGAATTTTTGTAAAGATTTAGTCGGACACGGGGAATGTCGTAGAGATGTTTGTGTCTGGTGTTATGCCTGTGGGTCCTGTCACAACTATCAAGAAAGCGTTTTAGGTCAAGGTTAATACAGTAGGGCCCCACTTATACGGCGGGTTAGGTTCCAGGCTGTCGCCGGAAAGCAGACATCGCCGGAAGGCAGAACACCATTTTTTCCATTTATAAATGCATATAAATGTCAGACAACAAGTTTACACTTAATTATATTAAGTTAGTAATAGAACAAGGCATTAAAAACACACAAAGTAAAATACATTCACAGTAAATTTATTACTTATCTTAAAGTATTTGTAATCTTAATGTAGGGAGAGAGGCAAGTAGTACTTATTTGTAGGAAGTCAGGTGCAGGTAGCCCAGGTGTAGGTAGCACTGGCTCCCCGTCTCATACTTAATATACAATATTTAAAACATCCCAGAGAGGTAAAATACACATACAGTACACTCATTATTTACCTTAAAATATGTGTAGTCTTAATATAGGAAGAGAGGTGAGTAGTACATGTATTTATTTGTAGGAAGTCAGTGTAGGTAGCCGGTAGGTGTAACCCGCCTGGGCTACACCTACCGGCTACCTACACTGTGGCCCAGAGCCATATTATTAACATCGACATGCCTTGTTCACTGAATTTAACCATTTCTAACAACTACCTTTAGATGCGATCATAAACGAAGGTAGAAATAATGAATAATTCATGCCGAAAATAGTAAACAAAAGCGGAGTGAGAGAGTGGCTGGGCCAAACACAGATTCATACACGTTTTCTCTGATGGCTGAACAGAGAAAACGTAATGTTGTCCCTCCACCCGGCTACCACACAGCTCCACAAGTATTATTATCAGAGCATACATAAAATATGCAATAAATGGCAGACAACAAGTTTACACTAACTTATATTAAGTTCAATGTTGAATTTACAGAATTTGGTTGTTGTGTGGTTTACATGTAGTTAAATAATGATTACAGAGTGTACCACTAGAATGCCTAGCATGGCTAGGCATTTCGGGCAGACTTAGTTTAATTCTTTATTTTAAAATATTACAAATTATGAGGTAAGTTGGTATTATGGCTAAGTGACTAAATACTAGTTTGTGAGTTTAGCAATGTGAATGCTTTTGTTTTGGCACAGTACATAGTTTCAGTATTGGAGTATCATAGGATTCATTATTTTAAGATTGAGATTAATATTTCTGTTTATGGTCAAATGGGTGAGTGAGTGTAAGTGTGAACCACCAGGTGGTATTCGTGTAGTTAGTTGATGGGGTGTATCAGGGAGATAAGATGTTTTCTAATGGTAGTTTTGAAGGTGATGAATGTGTCTGCAGTTCTAGAGTTCTCAGGTAGGGTGTTCCAGATTTTAGGGCCTTTGACATACATTGAATTTTTGTAAAGGTTTAGTCGGACACGGGGAATGTCGTAGAGATGTTTGTGTCTGGTGTTATGCCTGAGGGTTCTGTCACAACTATCAAGAAAGCGTTTTAGGTCAAGGTTGATATTGGAGTTTAAGGTCCTGTAGATGTAGATTGCACAGTAGTAAGTGTGGATGTACTGAACAGGGAGTAAGTTTAGATCTATGAAGAGTGGGGGGGGGGGTGTTGCCAGGGATGGGATTTAGTGATTATTCTTACTGCAGCTTTTTGTTGGGTTATTATTGGCTTTAGGTGTGTTGCTGCAGTTGATCCCCAAGCACAAATAGCATAGGTGAGATATGGATAAATGAGTGAGTGGTATAGCGTGAGAAGGGCATTTTGCGGCACATAGTATCGTATCTTGGAGAGGATCCCCACCATTTTGGATACTTTTTTGGTTATGTGTTGGATATGGGTGCTGAAATTCAGGTTGTTGTCAAGGTATAGGCCTAGGAATTTGCCCTCATTATGTCTGGTAATTAGAGTGTTGTCGATCTTAATGTTAATTTGTGCATCTCCTGCTCTGCTACCAAACATAATATAGTAGGTTTTGTCAGTGTTAAGCGTAAGTTTGTTGGCTGTCATCCAAGTCGATATTTTGATCAGCTCCTCGTTAACAATGGTGTTGAGGGTGGCAAGATTAGGGTGAGAGATGACATAAGTTGTGTCGTCAGCAAAGAGAATGGGTTTCAGGTGTTGGGATACGTTTGGAAGATCATTGATGTATATGAGGAAGAGCAGGGGACCAAGGACACTTCCCTGCGGAACTCCAGTATCAAGTGGCCGTGTTGTTGATGCTGTGTCTTTAATGGTGACATACTGATACCTATTAGTAAGGTAAGATTTGAAATAAGCAAGCACATGGCCTCTTATACCGTAATGGTCAAGTTTGTGGAGTAGGATGTCGTGGTCTACTGTGTCAAAAGCTTTTCTTAGGTCAATAAAAACTCCTAGTGGATATTCCTTATTTTCCAATGCTGTGTAAAGCAGATCTAGCATTTTTATGATTGCATCATTAGTGCTTTTATTTTTCCTGAATCCAAATTGGCAGGGGTTGAGTATGTTTTGTGCTGTTATAAATGAATATAGTCTCCTGTGCACGAGTTTCTCAAAGATTTTGGATAGCAATGGTAAGTTTGATATTGGCCTATAGTTGTTTAAGTCTGTAGGGTCACCACCTTTATGTATTGGTGTAACCCTTGCCATCTTGAGTAGTTTCGGGAAGGTGCTAGTTTCTTGTGACTTGTTAAAAAGTAATGAAATAGCATGCGAAAGGATATGGGCCGCTCGCTTGTACAGTAATGGTGGGACATTAGACAGATTCCCTGAGTTGTTTTTAAGTGACTTAATAATCTCGGTGACTTCCGAGGGCTCAGTTGGTGCAAGATAGAAAGAATTTGGGAAATTCCCATCTAGGTAGTCCCCAGCATGGGCATTGGTATGTGGGATTTTATTGGCGAGATTAGATCCTATGGTTGAGAAGAAGTCGTTTATCTTGTTAGCTGTGTCAGTGGGATGTAGTGGTGTTTCATTAGGTTTAGTTAGGACAATATTCTTGGTTTTTTTCAGTTTGTGGGTCCCTAGAATCTGAGAGAGTGTTTTCCAGGTCTTTTTTTATATCTCCTCTAGTGTCAGTGAATCTACTGGAGTAGTATAGTTGTTTGGCTTTCTTTATTACTTTGGTGAGAACTGATGAATAGTGTTTAAGAATATCTTTGTGTATTAAGCCCTGTCTATATTGCTTTTCATATTGGTGTTTCTTGTCAGTGGATTTCAGAATGGTGCTAGTTAGCCATGGGCAACCAAGCCGTTTGTTTGTGATCTGTTTCGTTTTTATAGGACAATGTTTGTTGTATAGTCTAAGTAATTTGTTAAGAAAAATGTCTGTCCAGTCATCAATACCATTGGCCTTGGAGAATTTTGTAGGCCAGTCAACAATCTCTAGGTCAGCTGTGAACTTCCTTATTGAGGCCTCGTCATGGAATCTAAATGAGACTTTGTTGTATTCAAGTGGTGGTTTACTAATGTTTGTCAGGAGGAAGGTAGGGTAGTGGTCTGTAGTGCTATCTGTGATTATCCCTGATTTAAGGGGGGCTAGTATATTGGTCCATATGTGGTCTATTATGGTTGCACTTGTCTCATTGAGCCTTGTTGGTTTAGTGATTGTTGGTATGAGAAGTGTGTTGTTCATATTGTTGATGAAATCAGTTACAGGCTGATCATCTAGTAAGCCAAGGTTGATGTTGAAGTCTCCAGCTAAGAGAAGGTGGTGCTTATTCATTTGTCTGTTTGTTATTAGTGACTTTAATTTCTCACTGAAATTTGGGATGTTTGTGTGAGGTATCCGGTAAATGGCACCGATTGTTATAGGTGTCTTAAGGTTTTTTACAGTAAAATTAGCAAAAATGTATTCCCCATATTCATCACTAAAGCAAGTGGTGCTAATACAAGATAATTGGTTAGAGTAATAGATTGCAATACCACCGCCAACTTGGTTTGGTCTGCAGTTGTGAATTGCTGTTTATCCTGGTAGAGGGTAGATATCTATTGTGTCCTGCTTAAGCCAGGTCTCAGTAAGAATAATGCAGGAGAAGGGTGTCTTTAGTGATTCAAGGAGTGCCAGGAGGTCATCATAGTGTTTGCTTGAGGACCTGATGTTGTAGTTAAGTACTGATAGACTTTTAGCATTGTTTAGGATAGTGCTGGCTTGTGATGCTGTGTAATAAAGGCAGTTACTTTCCAATAGGTTTTGATTGGGTGTCAGATTATGGAGGTTTAGATCAGGGTCAACGTGATCAATCATCTTCTAGGTTTAAATTAGGGTTATTTATATCCTGAGTTATGTGTTGAGTTTTAGTACTGATATCTGTAATGGTGGGAAGTTTGGATAAGTATATAGCTAGAGTATTTTGGTCATATAGAGTATAGTCACTATTACACATAATGAAGTTGATGTTGTCTATGTGTTGTGCTGGAATGAACTAAAGTACAACTAGGTATAAACTAGTAATATAAAAATACAAATTTAAAATAGAACAAGACTCTCACTTGTAATTGCACTAAGGTCTAATATAATGACTTTTGTGGAGTCTATGTTTTGAGCTAGAATGAGCAGTTAGTTAGCAATAGAAATAGGCATTAAAAACACAATAAAAGGTAAGATACACACAGAGTACACTTGTTGTCACAGTTGCTCTTTGCTGATGACACTGTGCTCTTGGGTGATTCTGAAGAGAAGTTGCAGAGGTTGGTGGATGAATTTGGTAGGGTATGTAAAAGAAGAAAATTTAAAGTGAATACAGGAAAGAGTAAGGTTATGAGGATAACAAAAAGATTAGGTGATGAAAGATTGGATATCAGATTGGAGGGAGAGAGTATGGAGGAGGTGAATGTATTCAGATACTTGGGAGTGGATGTGTCAGCTGATGGGTCTATGAAAGATGAGGTGAATCATAGAATTGATGAGGGGAAAAGGGTGAGCGGTACACTTAGGAGTCTGTGGAGACGAAGAACTTTGTCCTTGGAAGTGTTACAAAAAACGCGATTCTAAAAGCTTAGAGATCTCCAGTGAATACTAGAAAGGACTGTCCTTTTAGCATCCAGCCTGTTACTGGGTTTTCGTAACAAGTAGTCAGTATCCTTGTCCAATTATCCATTAAAATTCAGTATGGTTCAATAGTGCTTTAGGATTACAACTGGTAGGCTACTAACTAGAGAAATTAAAATTTAATAAATTTATTAAGTCTAGAGGTATATTATCAAAGTAAATTAAATCACAGCAATCAAAATAAAATCAATCTCTCGAGTTCAATATTATTGTGCTGAAAGCACATATCACATTTATAATTCTTAAGTACCGTCAGGTACATTAACATTTAATAAGATATTACAAATATGTACAAGTGTGTGTATGCGTGTAAGTGCTCTTAAGTAGTTAGCTATGTCTCAAGACTCGAATAAGACTTAAACAAGTGACTGACAAAGTCCTCAAATAAACTAACTTCTTGACCGACTGGCAACCCGAACAGTCTGCTTGAACAACAAAGAATGCTAAGCCCAATAGCAATGCAATATCAAGCGACTGCGACACAGAATCAGGAACAAGGAGATAATATAACGATACTAAGTAGGGACCATCTGCAGATCCTCCACAAAAGTTACAAAACTCCCATAATACTGAATCTATGTTCAGCATAGGAAAAACTGTGACGGTGACAATACACAGGAACCAGTACAAAATTAGGTCAGAAGCTATAGCTAAGGACCTGAGATGTTCAGAGTGTCTAAGCGACACACAACCTCAGTACAACGTCGAAAATCACAAAGTCTATACAATGTTCTGAGAACAGAGTTCTACAGAACTAACAAGAATAATGAGACAGACAATCTGTCCAACCAGCAAGCGAGTCTCGAGCAGACTGAATACTTCACGAGAGGTGAGGACACCCCCCCTCGATCACGTGATAGCTATGTGGACAACTGCAGCTCAGAAGCCGGCAGTATAACGAGCGACAAGCGATAATTACAGTAGTTTGACAATCAAGACTAACTGAGCACATTTTATATACATCCTAACAACATAAGCTAAGTCAAATAACAATATAAGGCAATACATTTGCGATTTAGCTATTATCGCAAATATAAGCAATATAAAATTAAATGAAAAGGTAATATACATTACATATATACATAATAATCATTGTAACCCATTCAGGGGTTGCAACAGGAAGCAAAGAGGGGAATGTATGAGAGTATAGTTTTACCAACACTCCTGTATGGGTGTGAAGCATGGGTGATGAATGTTGCAGTGAGGAGAAGGCTGGAGGCAGTGGAGATGTCATGTCTGAGGGCAATGTGTGGTGTGAATATAATGCAGAGAATTCGTAGTTTGGAAGTTAGGAGGAGGTGTGGGATTACCAAAACTGTTGTCCAGAGGGCTGAGGAAGGGTTGTTGAGGTGGTTCGGACATGTAGAGAGAGAATGGAGCGAAACAGAATGACTTCAAGAGTGTATCAGTCTGTAGTGGAAGGAAGGCGGGGTAGGGGTTGGCCTAGGAAAGGTTGGAGGGAGGGGGTAAAGGAGGTTTTGTGTGCGAGGTGCTTGGACTTCCAGCGGGCATGCGTGAGCGTGTTTGATAGGAGTGAATGGAGACAAATGGTTTTTACTACTTGACGTGCTGTTGGAGTGTGAGCAAAGTAACATTTATGAAGGGATTCAGGGAAACCGGCAGGCGCCAGACTTGAGTCCTGGAGATGGGAAGTACAGTGCCTGCACTCTGAAGGAGGGGTGTTAATGTTGCAGTTTAAAAACTAGTGTAAAGCACCCTTCTGGCAAGACAGTGGTGGAGTGAATGATGGTGAAAGTTTTTCTTTTTCGGGCCACCCTGCCTTGGTGGGAATCGGCCACTGTGTTAATAAATAAATAAAAATAAATAATTACCTCACAATACAAATACTCTTACATTGTGTACAAGTTGTGCAAGTTAGTTCAGAATAAACAAACAGCAACACACCATTTTTAGAGTGAATGAAGATAATAATATTACAGTGGAACCTCAAAAATCGAACGTATCACGTATCGAACATTTCGAAAATAAGACCATTTTTTTGGACAAACTGTGTCCCTATTATCGAACGCGCCCCTATTTTCGGACCGCCGGGTACGGGACCTGTCCGCTGGCCCACTCTGTCCACGTCCCAGCACAGGCGCCGTGAGCAGTCTAGCTCTGTTTATGCTTGAGTGAACACTAACCTGCGATCTCAATCACACATTTTACGATTATTTAATTGTGGGGCTGTGAAATAAGCTGCCATGGGCCCAAAGAAACTTGCTAGTGGTACCCCTGTGGTAAAGAAAGTGAGAAACACCATAGATGTGAAGAAGGAAATAATACAGAAGTATGAGATTGGAGTGAGACTTGTTGAGCTTGCCAGGATGTACAGAGGACTGTGGACAGTTATTTTGTGAGACAGAAACAGACGACTGTGGACAGTTATTTTGTGAGACAGAAACAGATGACTGTGGACAGTTATTTTGTGAGACAGAAACAGATGACTGTGAACAGTTATTTTGTGAGACAAAAACAGACGACTGTGGAGTTATTTTGTGAGACAGAAACAGACGACTGTGGACAGTTATTTTGTGAGACAGAAACAGACGACTGTGGAGTTATTTTGTGAGACAGAAACAGACGACTGTGGAGTTATTTTGTGAGACAAACAGACGACTGTGGACAGTTATTTTGTGAGACAGAAACAGACGACTGTGGAGTTGTTTTGTGAGACAAACAGACGATTGTGGACAGTTATTTTGTGAGACAGAAACAGATGACTGTGGATAGTTATTTTGTGAGAAAGAAACAGATGACTGTAGACAGTTATTTTGTGAGACTGGGATCCAATGACTCTCAGGCTGGTCCTAGTGGCATTAAAATACAGAGAAGGGAAGCAACCCCAGAGAGGGCTTTGATACCGGAAGTCCTCATGGAGGGGGATTCTCCTTCCAAACAATAACCCCAACTCCCTGTCTCCTCCTCCCTATCTTCCAGATGCCATCAACCATCTTCAATAAAGGTAAGTAAAAATGTTATTTTATATTACTATACATAATTAAAGACTATAACATTTGCTCTGTGTTTGTAAAACTGTAATTAATCTCTATAAAATGTATTTTTTTGTGAATATTTTTGGGTTTCTGGAACGGATTAATTGTATTTCCACTATTTCTTATGGGAAATATTGCTTCGAATTTCATACTTATCGAATTTAGAACTAGCTCCTGGAACGGATTAAGTTCGATTTTTGAGGTTCCACTGTAATAATAATAATAATAATATTGTTATTAATAATAATAATAATAATAATATTAATATTAATATTATTATTATAAAAAGCACTAAACCCACAAGGGTCGTGAATTGCTATATATAGAGTAAAGGCATATGAAAAGAATATTTTTTTTAAGTTATCCCCCAGTTTGACTAGAGAAAACGTAATTCTTCCGACACTACCTACACAGCTGCTTTGTAAACAAATCTCATATTTACATCAATTTTTATTCTGTGAGTGTATGTATCATGTTTATATGCTATGTAATGGGTTTCATATATAATTTTGAGGAAAATATAGATGGATTAATGAAAATGCCTATATTGATGTAAAATAAGACATTTAGTGTGCCAAAGAGTGATTATTATTACGTAGTATTGGCATCATGAGTAGAGAGAGACAGCAGTTTTACTGTGTACCTGCACACCAGCACAGTGTGTAAGTATATTTAGGTACAGGTACACATAAGTATAATTATCAGAGTACATATAAAATATGCAGTAACTTTAAAACACTTGAAATTTTGGAAAGTTTCCTGACATAATAGATGTGGGCACGGAAAATGTAAACAAACCAGGTGGGGCGCGCCGTATTTGAAAGACCGCTTGCCGTATAGCAAATTTTGGTCATAATTTGACATCGCCGTATTAGCGGAATGCTGTAAGGCGAAACGCCGTAAAGCGGGGCCTTACTGTATTGGAATTTAAGGTCCTGTATATGTAGATTGCACAGTAGTAAGTGTGGATGTTCTGAACAGGGAGTAAGTTTAAATCTATGAAGAGTGGGGGGGGGGTGTCGCCAGGGATGGGATTTAGTGATTATTCTTACTGCGGCTTTTTGTTGGGTTATTATTGGCTTTAGGTGTGTTGCTGCAGTTGATCCCCAAGCACAGATAGCATAGGTGAGGTATGGATAAATGAGTGAATGGTATAGTGTGAGAAGGGCATTTTGCGGTACGTAGTATCGTATCTTGGAGAGGATCCCAACTGTTTTGGATACTTTTGTTTGTTATGTGTTGGATGTGGTTGCTGAAATTCAGGTTGTTGTCGAGGTATAGGCCTAGGAATTTGCCCTCATTATGTCTGGCACTTAGGGTGTTGTCGATCTTAATGTTAAGTTGCGCAACACCTGCTCTGCTACCAAACATAGTATAGTAGGTTTTGTCAGTGTTAAGTGAAAGTTTGTTGGGTGTCATCCAAGTTGATATTTTGAGCAGCTCCTCGTTAACAATGGTGTTGAGGGTGGCAAGATTAGGGTGAAAGATGACATAAGTCATGTCGTCAGCAAAGAGAATGGGTTTCGGGTGTTGGGATACGTTTGGAAGATCATTGATGTAAATGAGGAAGAGCAGGGGTCCAAGGATACTTCCCTGCGAAACTCCAGTATCAAGTGGCCGTGTTGACAATACCGTGTCTTTAATGGTGACATACTGATACCTGTTAGTAAAGTAAGATTTGAAATATGCAAGCACATGGCCTCTTATTCCATAATGGTCAAGTTTGTGGAGTAGGATGCTATGGTCTACTGTGTCAAAAGCTTTTCTTAGGTCAATAAAAATTCCTAGCGGATATCCCTTATTTTCCAGTGCTGTGTAAAGCAGATCTAGCATTTTTACAATTGCATCATTAGTGCTTTTATTTTTCCTGAATCCAAATTGGCAGGGGTTGAGTATGTTTTTTGCCGTTATAAATGAATATAGTCTCCTGTGCACGAGTTTCTCGAAGATTTGGGATAGCAATGGTAAGTTTGATATTGGCCTATAGTTGTTTACATCTGTAGGGTCACCATCTTTATGTATTGGTGTAACCCTTGTTGTCTTGAGTAGTTTTGGGAAGGTGCTAGTTTTTAGTGACTTGTTAAGTAATGAAATAGCACGCGAAAGGACATGGGCAGCTCGCTTGTACAATAATGGTGGGACATGAGACAGATTCCCTGAGTTATTTTTAAGTGACTTTATAATCTTGGCGACTTCGGTGGGCTCAGTTGGTACAAGATAGAAGGAATTTGGGAAATTCCCATCTAGGTAGTCCCGGGCATGGGCGTTGGTATGTGGGATTTTACTGGCAAGATTAGATCCTATGGTTGAGAAGAAGTCGTTTATCTTGTTAGCTGTATCAGTGGGATGCAGTGGGGTTTCATTAGGTTTAGTTAGGACAATATTCTTGTTTTTTTCAGTTTGTGGGTGCCCAGAATCTGGGAGAGTGTTTTCCAGGTCTTTTTTATATCTTCTCTTGTGTCGGTGAATCTGCTGGAGTAGTACAGTTGTTTGGCTTTCTTTATTACTTTGGTGAGAACTGTTGAATATTGTTTAAGAATATCTTTGTGTATTAAGCCCTGTCTATATTGCTTTTCATATTGGTGTTTCTTATCAATGGATTTCAGAATGCTGCTGGTTAGCCATGGGCAACCAAGCTGTTTATTCGTGATCTGTTTCGTTTTTATAGGACAATGTTTGTTGTATAGTCTAAGTATTTTGTTAAGAAAAATGTCTGTCCAATCGTCAATACCATTGGCCTTGGAGAATTTTGTAGGCTAATCAACAGTCTCTAGGTCAGCTGTGAACTTCCTTATTGAGGCCTCGTCATGGAGTCTAAATGAAACTTTGTTGTATTCCAGTGGTGGTTTACTAATGTTTGTTAAGAGGAAGGTTGATAGTGGTCAGTGTGCTGTCTATGATTATCCCTGATTTAAGGGGGGCTAGTATGTTGGTCCATATGTGGTCTATTATGGTTGCACTTGTCTCAGTTGGTATGAGAAGTGTGTTGTTCATATTGTTGATGAAATCAGTTACAGGCTGATCATCTAGTAGGCCAAGGTTGATATTGAAGTCTCCAGCTAAGAGAAGGTGGTGCTTGTTCATATGTCTGTTTGTTATTAGTGCCTTTAATTTCTCACTGAAATTTGAGATGTCTGTGTGAGGTATCCGGTAAATGGCACCGATTGTTATAAGCGTCTTAAGGTTTTTTACAGTAAATTAATGGTAGTGGGTTTGTGTCAACCATCTTTGATATTCCTGTAATGTTACCTTTACACCATTTATAACATTTTTAGTATATTTTTAAATGTTTATACAGTAGTGTTCTGTATATTGTAATAAACAGATAAGAGGAAATCAGCTCTAATATACATTATTTAGGTATGCATACTGGTCAGAGAGCCCATCATAAGTCCGAGTCATCAGTAAACAAGTACGTCGGTAAGTGAGGAGAGGCTGTAATTTATCCAGGAGAAGTGGTTACTAGCCCCTTGCTCTTAGCATTTTACACTGTTGCCTTTTACAGCACGCATGACTTACAGAGGAAAGATTCTTTTCCACTTCCCCATGGAGTTACTTTGTAATATTGTATTTAATGAGATGCATATTGTTGCAAGAGACTTGATATACGTACCACCTAGAATCGTCATAATCCTGTCGAGCTTTATTTTATATTTTATAACATGTAAATCACACATTGTAAGCTTTGCAAAGAAATAAACATTTTCATTTCATTTCATTTCATATATACAGTACATAAAATGCATGGAAGAATTCCTTAAGAGGCTTTCAGAAACTTTTAAATTTTAATTTTTCAGGGAGTCTTGTTCTCAGTTGGCAATCATCCGTGAGGTGTATGATAGTGACACTGCGCATGAAACTTTTGAATTGGAGTTGGAAAGAGCATTGGAAAAAGGTGTGGCAACCATTGTTATAGAACCAACACCACTAGGAGACGAGACTGCCAGATGGATTGCTGTTGGGAACTGCCTTCACAAGACAGCAGTATTAGCTGGATTTGGCGCTATAACATCAGGTGTGTTTATCAGAAGTGCTTTTTCCATTTTTTAGTTACCATGGTTTCCATGCCATGCATGTCTGATAACATGAGCTATAATTTACAAGAATATTTTGAATCAGTAGGTTTAACTATTGTTTAACAGCAGCACATTCAGGGTTAGCCATAGGAGGTATTAGATATAGACAGCTACCCTGTTCTCCAAGCTTGCACAGGCCTCATGCCTTCCAAAGTCCTCTCAAGTTCAAAGGAATGTTGACCATAGGCCACAGTCAGTATTTCCTGACACCAAGTAATGATCTGACCATGACTTGCCAAGGTGTTAGGAAGTGGGTGGCCATCCCTGATTTTGGGGTCTTTCATGCCTAGACTGATCTGTATCCTTCATAATCTCTGCCAAAAATGACATCTGCAGGTGTTGTCAACATAAAAGTCTAAAGTTAGCTAACCTTGACCTGCATTTTCTGTGACTTTATAATATCATAAAAGCAGTGCTGTTCTGCAGCTCAGTACAAAAAAGTTTTTGGTAATTTGTTGCATTCCCTTTCCTCCTTCCCTACTTTTAAGTACACTATAATATAGCCAGTACAGTGGACCCCCGCATACCGTTGGCCTTGCATAATGTTAAATCCGCATACCGCTACATTTTATCGCCAAGATTTTGCCTCGCATACCGGTAAAAAACCCGCTCAACGCTGTTCGTCCGAGATGCGTCTAATGTGTGCCCTTAGCCAGCCTCACATGTTCCGCCGGTGGCATTGTTTACCAGCCAGCCTCCGCGGTAACATCCAAGCATACAATCGGAACATTTCGTATTATTACAGTGTTTTTGGTGATTTTATCTGCAAAATAAGTGACCATGGGCCCCAAGAAAGCTTCTAGTGCCAACCCTACAGCAATAAGGGTGAGAATTACTATAGAGATGAAGAAAAAGATCATTGATAAGTATGAAAGTGGAGTGCGTGTCTCCGAGCTGGCCAGGTTGTATAATAAACCCCAATCAACCATCGCTACTATTGGTGGTACAGCTGCTGCTGCTGCTGTACCACCGTCAGCTGCTGCTGCTGCTGTAGTACCATCTGCTGCTGCTGTAGCATCATCTGCTGCTGCTGTAGCACTGTCAGCTGCTGCTGCTGTTGTACCACCGTCAGCTGCTGCTGCTGTTGTACCACCGTCAGCTGCTGCTGCTGTTGTAGTACCGTCTGCTGCTGCTGTAGTACCGTCTGCTGCTGCTGTAGCATTGTCTGCTGCTGCTGTAGCATCGTCTGCTGCTGCTGTAGCACTGTCAGCTGCTGCTGCTGCTGTACCACCGTCAGCTGCTGCTGCTGCTGTAGTACCGTCTGCTGCTGCTGTAGCATTGTCTGCTGCTGCTGTAGCATTGTCTGCTGCTGCTGTAGCATTGTCTGCTGCTGCTGTAGCATCGTCTGCTGCTGCTGTAGCACTGTCAGCTGCTGCTGCTGCTGTACCACCGTCAGCTGCTGCTGTAGCATCGTCTGCTGCTGCTGTAGCACTGTCAGCTGCTGCTGCTGCTGCTGCTGCTGTAGCACCGTTGTTGGTGTGGCTTATTGAGAATACCAAGAAACAATTAACCCCAGAGGATTTGCCACCCAGGATAACCTAAAAAAGTCAGTGTCATCGAAGACTGTCTAACTTATTTCCATTGGGGTCCTTAATCTTCTCTCCCAGGATGCAACCCACACCAGTCGACTAACACCCAGGTGAACAGGGAAAAATGCCTGGAACTAGTGCTCATATTGGTGAATTTAAAGCCAGCGAAGGTTGGTTTGAGAGATTTAAGAATCGTAGTGGCATACACAGTGTGATAAGGCCTGTTCTGGAAGAAAATGCCAAACAGGACCTACAGTACTCAGGAGGAAAAGGCACTCCCAGGACACAGTGTCTCATCAGTCATTCTTCATCTTCAATAAAGGTAAGTGTCATTTATTCTTCATTTAGTAGAGTAGTACATGCACAATATATATTGTGCATGTACTACTCTACTATTGTGCATGTATCCTTCTCTTTGTGTGTAGGAAAATGTATATTTCATGTGGTAAATTTTTTTTTTTCATACTTTTGGGTGTCTTGCACAGATTAATTTGATTTCCATTATTTCTTATGGGGAAAATTCATTCGCATAACGATAATTTCGCATAACAATGAGCTCTCTTGCACGGATTAATATCACTATGCGGGGGTCCACTGTACTAGCAGGGATATTAACATGTATAGAAAATATAGCTTGGGATGTAGAAAAGGCTGAAGAAAAAGATGTGGAGAAATTTAACCCTTAAACTGTCCATACGTTTTTATTTTTATCATTTTTTTTTATTATTATTTTGCTACCTTAATTTGTGTATTTTATCCTGTCAATTTAAATCTAATTATACTCTAATTCTTGTAAACAACTTATATAAGACCTTAGTGCAATTACAATTGAGAGTCTTGTTCCTTTATTACATTATTAGATTAATCACAGTTTTAATCTAGCTCATTCTAGCTCATTACATAGTCAATACCAAATTCACTATACTAGACCATAGTGCAATTACTAGTGAGAGACTGGTGCTATTTGTAATTTGTATTTTTATATTATTAGACTAAACCTAGTTGTACTATAGCTCTTTCTAGCTCAATACATAGTCAATACCAAATTCACTATATTAGACCATAGTGCAATTACTAGTGAGAGACTAGTGCTATTTTTAATTTGTATTTTTATATTATTAGATTAAACCTATTGTACTTTAGCTCATTCTAGCTCAAAACATAGACTCCACAAAAGTCATTATTAGACCTTAGTGCAATTACAAGTGAGAGTCTTGTTTTATTTTTAATTTATATTTTTATATTACTAGTTTATACCTAGTTGTACTTTAGTTCATTCCAGCACAACACATAGACAACATCAACTTCATTATGTGTAGTAGTGACTATACCCTACATGACCAAAATACTCTAGCTATATACTTGTCCAAACTTCCTACCACTACAGATATCAGTACTAGAACTCAACACACAACTCAGGATATAAATAACCATTATTTAAACCTAGAAGATGATTAATCACATTGACCCTGATCTAAACCTCCATAATCTGACACCCAATCAAAACCTATTGGAAAGTAACTGCCTTTATTACACAGCATCACAAGCCACCACTATCCTAAACAATGCTAAAAGTCTATCAGTACTTAACTACAACATCAGGTCCTTAAGCAAACACTATGATGACCTCCTACCACTCCTTGAATCACTAAAGACACCCTTCTCCTGCATTATTCTTACTGAGACCTGGCTTAAGCAGGACACAATAGATATCTACCCTCTACCAGGATACACAGCAATTCACATCTGTAGACCAAACCAAGTTGGGGGTGGTATTGCAATCTATTACTCTAACCAATTATCTTGTATTAGCACCACTTGCTTTAGTGATGAATATGGGGAATACATTTTTGCTAATTTTACTGTAAAAAACCTTAAGACGCCTATAACAATCGGTGCCATTTACCGGATACCTCACACACACATCCCAAATTTCAGTGAGAAATTAAAGTCACTAATAACAAACAGACAAATGAATAAGCACCACCTTCTCTTAGCTGGAGACTTCAACATCAACCTTGGCTTACTAGATGATCTGCCTGTAACTGATTTCATCAACAATATGAACAACACACTTCTCATACCAACAATAACTAAACCAACCAGGCTCACTGAGACAAGTGCAACCATAATAGACCACATATGGACCAATATACTAGCCCCCCTTAAATCAGGGATAATCACAGATAGCACTACAGACCACTACCCTACCTTCCTCCTGACAAACATTAGTAAACCACCACTTGAATACAACAAAGTCTCATTTAGACTCCATGACGAGGCCTCAGTAAGGAAGTTCACAGCTGACCTAGAGACTGTTGATTGGCCTACAGAATTCTCCAAGGCCAATGGTATTGATGACTGGACAGACATTTTTCTTAACAAATTACTTAGACTATACAACAAACATTGCCCTATAAAAACAAAACAGATCACAAACAAACGGCTTGGTTGCCCATGGCTAACCAGCACCATTCTGAAATCCATTGACAAGAAACACCAATATGAAAAGCAATATGGACAGGGCTTAATACACAAAGATACTCTTAAACACTATTCATCAGCCCTCACCAAAGTAATAAAGAAAGCCAAACAACTATACTACTCCAGTAGATTCACAGACACTAGAGGAGATATAAAAAAGACCTGGAAAACACTCTCTCAGATTCTAGGGACCCACAAACTGAAAAAAAAACAAGAATATTGTCCTAACTAAACCTAATGAAACACCACTACATCCCACTGACACAGCTAACAAGATAAACGACTTCTTCTCAAACATAGGATCTAATCTCGCCAGTAAAATCCCACATACCAATGCCCATGCCGGGGACTACCTAGATGGGAATTTCCCTAATTCCTTCTATCTTGCACCAACTGAGCCCACGGAAGTCATTGAGATTATAAAGTCACTTAAAAATAACTCGGGGAATCTGTCTCATGTCCCACCATTACTGTACAAGCGAGCGGCCCATGTCCTTTCGCATGCTATTTCATTACTTTTTAACAAGTCACTAGAGACTAGCACCTTCCCGAAACTACTCAAGATGGCAAGGGTTACACCAATACATAAAGGTGGTGACCCTACAGACTTAAACAACTATAGGCCAATATCTGACTTACCATTGCTATCCAAAATCTTTGAGAAACTCGTGCACAGGAGACTGTATTCTTTTATAACGGCTCAAAGCATACTCAACCCCTGCCAATTTGGATTCAGGAAAAATAAAAGCACTAATGATGCAATCATAAAAATGTTAGATCTGCTTTACACAGCATTGGAAAATAAGGAATATCCACTAGGAATTTTTATTGACCTAAGAAAAGCTTTTGACACGGTAGACCACGACATCCTACTCCACAAACTTGATCATTACGGTATAAGAGGCCATGCGCTTGCTTATTTCAAATCTTACATTACTAATAGGTATCAGTACGTCACCATTAAAGACACAGCATCAGCAACACGGCCACTTGATACTGGAGTTCCGCAGGGAAGTGTCCTTGGTCCCCTGCTCTTCCTCATATACATCAATGACCTTCCAAACGTATCCCAACACCTGAAACCCATTCTCTTTGCTGATGACACGACTTGTGTCATCTCTCACCCTAATCTTGCCACCCTCAACACCATTGTGAATGAGGAGCTGATTAAAATATCGACTTGGATGACAGCCAATAAACTTACGCTTAACACTGACAAAACCTACTATATTATGTTTGGTAGCAGAGCAGGAGATGCACAAATTAACATTAAGATTGACAACACTCTAATTACCAGAAATAATGGGGGAAAATTCCTAGGCTTACACCTTGACAACAACCTGAATTTCAGCACCCATATCCAGCATATAACCAAAAAAGTATCCAAAATGGTCGGGATCCTCTCCAAGATACGATACTACGTGCCGCAAAATGCCCTTCTCACACTATACCACTCACTTATTTATCCATACCTCACCTATGCTATTTGTGCTTGGGGATCAACTGCAGCAACACACCTAAAGCCAATAATAACCCAACAAAAAGCTGCAGTAAGAATAATCACTAAATCCCATCCCTGGCAACACACCCCCCACTCTTCATAGACCTAAACTTAATCCCAGTTCAGTACATCCACACTTACTACTGTGCAATCTACATCTACTGGGCCTTAAACTCTAATATCAACCTTGACCTAAAACGCTTTCTTGATAGTTGTGACAGAACCCACAGGCATAACACCAGACACAAACATCTCTACGACATTCCCCGTGTCTGACTAAACCTTTACAAAAATTCAATGTATGTCAAAGGCCCTAAAATCTGGAATACCCTACCTGAGAACTCTAGAACTGCAGACACATTCATCACCTTCAAAACTACCATTAGAAAACATCTTATCTCCCTGATACACCCCGTCAACTAACTACACGAATACCACCTGTTGGTTCACACTTACACTCACTCATTTGACCATAAACAGAAATATTAATCTCAATCTTAAAATAATGAATCCTGTGATACTCCAATACTGAAACTATGTACTGTGCCAAAACAAAAACATTCACATTGCTAAACTCACAAACTAGTATTTAGTCACTTAGCCATAATACCAACTTACCTCATAATTTGTAATATTTTACAATTAAGAATAAAACTAAGTATGCCCGAAATGCCTAGCCATGCTAAGCGTTCTAGTGGTAAACTCTGTAATCACAATTTTACTACATGTAAACCACACAATAACCAAATTTCTGTAAACTCAGCATTGTAATCCTTATAGAGAATAAACTTTGAATTTGAATTGAATATGTAGATCTATGTTTTCACTGCCAGCACTCCAAATATTTTGATTTTTTTTTTTTTTTTAATTAAAGAGGGCAATTTTCTGTGTGTTACAAGACCCAAAAAAAAAAAAAATTAAAACCAGTACTTAGCGAGATATAAGACCACAAAGTTGGTGCTGAATGCTCACCTGACGGCAACATCAAGTCCTGCCGCTTGCAGTAGTGTTGCAGATATACCTTTTTTTCTCATTTTAATTTATATAATTTTTATGTTCTGATAATTACAATTTATAATAGTTCTTGTGATTTCATAGCCAATCTTTGTTCTGACACTAATATTAGGTACTGAAATAGTACTCAAATAGCCACAATCATGCCAATAGGTGTAAATTTTCATCTGCCTTGGTCATTTACTATTGTCTAGATATATATATATATATACAGTAGGGCCCCACTTATATGGCAGGTTAGGTTCCAGGCTACTGCCGGAAAGCAGACTTCGCCGGAAAGCAGAACGCCATTTTTTTTTCACTTATAAATGTATATAAATGCCAGATGACAAGTTTACACTAACATATATTAAGTTAGCAATAGAACTTAGGCATTAAAAAGCAATAAAAAGTAAAATACACAGTACACTCATTATTTACCTCAGAATATTCGTAGTCTTAATGTAGGGCAAAAGGTGAGTAGTATATACTATAAGAAGTTAGGTGTGGTAGCCCTCCTGGCCACCTCACCCACACATAATATACTACGACGATGCTTAAATTTTATTTATTTTTATTATCACACTGGCCGATTCCCACCAAGGCAGGGTGGCCCGAAAAAGAAAAACTTTCACCATCATTCACTCCATCACTGTCTTGCCAGAAGGGTGCTTTACACTACAGTTTTTAAACTGCAACATTAACACCCCTCCTTCAGAGTGCAGGCACTGTACTTCCCATCTCCAGGACTCAAGTCCGGCCTGCCGGTTTCCCTGAACCCCTTCATAAATGTTACTTTGCTCACACTCCAACAGCACGTCAAGTATTAAAAACCATTTGTCTCCATTCACTCCTATCAAACACGCTCACGCATACCTGCTGGAAGTCCAAGCCCCTCGCACACAAAACCTCCTTTACCCCCTCTCTCCAACCTTTCCTAGGCCGACCCCTACCCCGCCTTCCTTCCACTACAGACTGATACACTCTTGAAGTCATTCTGTTTCGCTCCATTCTCTCTACATGTCCGAACCACCTCAACAACCCTTCCTCAGCCCTCTGGACAACAGTTTTGGTAATCCCGCACCTCCTCCTAACTTCCAAACTACGAATTCTCTGCATTATATTCACACCACACACTGCCCTCAGACATGACATCTCCACTGCCTCTAGCCTTCTCCTCGCTGCAACATTCATCACCCATGCTTCACACCCATATAAGAGCGTTGGTAAAACTATACTCTCATACATTCCCCTCTTTGCCTCCAAGGACAAAGTTCTTTGTCTCCACAGACTCCTAAGTGCACCACTCACTCTTTTTCCCTCATCAATTCTATGATTCACCTCATCTTTCATAGACCCATCCGCTGACACGTCCACTCCCAAATACCTGAATACATTCACCTCCTCCATACACTCTCCCTCCAATCTGATATTCAATCTTTCACCTAATCTTTTTGTTATCCTCATAACCTTACTCTTTCCTGTATTCACCTTTAATTTTCTTCTTTTGCACACCCTACCAAATTCATCCACCAATCTCTGCAACTTCTCTTCAGAATCTCCCAAGAGCACAGTGTCATCAGCAAAGAGCAGCTGTGACAACTCCCACTTTGTGTGTGATTCTTTATCTTTTAACTCCACGCCTCTTGTCAAGACCCTCGCATTTACTTCTCTTACAACCCCATCTATAAATATATTAAACAACCACGGTGACATCACACATCCTTGTCTAAGGCCTACTTTTACTGGGAAATAATTTCCCTCTTTCCTACATACTCTAACTTGAGCCTCACTATCCTCGTAAAAACTCTTCACTGCTTTCAGTAACCTACCTCCTACACCATACACTTGCAACATCTGCCACATTGCCCCCCTATCCACCCTGTCATATGCCTTTTCCAAATCCATAAATGCCACAAAGACCTCTTTAGCCTTATCTAAATACTGTTCACTTATATGTTTCACTGTAAACACCTGGTCCACACACCCCCTACCTTTCCTAAAGCCTCCTTGTTCATCTGCTATCCTATTCTCTGTCTTACTCTTAATTCTTTCAATAATAACTCTACCATACACTTTACCAGGTATACTCAGCAGACTTATCCCCCTATAATTTTTGCACTCTCTTTTATCCCCTTTGCCTTTATACAAAGGAACTATGCATGCTCTCTGCCAATCCCTAGGTACCTTACCCTCTTCCATACATTTATTAAATAATTGCACCAACCACTCCAAAACTATATCCCCACCTGCTTTTAACATTTCTATCTTTATCCCATCAATCCTGGCTGCCTTACCCCCTTTCATTTTACCTACTGCCTCACGAACTTCCCCCACACTCACAACTGGCTCTTCCTCACTCCTACAAGATGTTATTCCTCCTTGTCCTATACACGAAATCACAGCTTCCCTATCTTCATCAACATTTAACAATTCCTCAAAATATTCCCTCCATCTTCCCAATACTTCTAACTCTCCATTTAATAACTCTCCTCTCCTATTTTTAACTGACAAATCCATTTGTTCTCTAGGCTTTCTTAACTTGTTAATCTCACTCCAAAACTTTTTCTTATTTTCAACAAAATTTGTTGATAACATCTCACCCACTCTCTCATTTGCTCTCTTTTTACATTGCTTCACCACTCTCTTAACCTCTCTCTTTTTCTCCATATACTCTTCCCTCCTTGCATCACTTCTACTTTGTAAAAACTTCTCATATGCTAACTTTTTCTCCCTTACTACTCTCTTTACATCATCATTCCACCAATCGCTCCTCTTCCCTCCCGCACCCACTTTCCTGTAACCACAAACTTCTGCTGAACACACTAACACTACATTTTTAAACCTACCCCATACCTCTTCAACCCCATTGCCTATGCTCTCATTAGCCCATCTATCCTCCAATAGCTGTTTATATCTTACCCTAACTGCCTCCTCTTTTAGTTTATAAACCTTCACCTCTCTCTTCCCTGATGCTTCTATTCTCCTTGTATCCCATCTACCTTTTACTCTCAGTGTAGCTACAACTAGAAAGTGATCTGATATATCTGTGGCCCCTCTATAAACATGTACATCCTGAAGTCTACTCAACAGTCTTTTATCTACCAATACATAATCCAACAAACTACTGTCATTTCGCCCTACATCATATCTTGTATACTTATTTATCCTCTTTTTCTTAAAATATGTATTACCTATAACTAAACCCCTTTCTATACAAAGTTCAATCAAAGGGCTCCCATTATCATTTACACCTGGCACCCCAAACTTACCTACCACACCCTCTCTAAAAGTTTCTCCTACTTTAGCATTCAGGTCCCCTACCACAATTACTCTCTCACTTGGTTCAAAGGCTCCTATACATTCACTTAACATCTCCCAAAATCTCTCTCTCTCTCCTCTGCATTCCTCTCTTCTCCAGGTGCATACACGCTTATTATGACCCACTTCTCGCATCCAACCTTTACTTTAATCCACATAGTTCTTGAATTTACACATTCATATTCTCTTTTCTCCTTCCATAACTGATCATTTAACATTACTGCTACCCCTTCCTTTGCTCTAACTCTCTCAGATACTCCAGATTTAATCCCATTTATTTCCCCCCACTGAAACTCTCCTACCCCCTTCAGCTTTGTTTCGCTTAGGGCCAGGACATCCAACTTCTTTTCATTCATAACATCAGCAATCATCTGTTTCTTGTCATCCGCACTACATCCACGCACATTTAAGCATCCCAGTTTTATAAAGTTTTTCTTCTTCTCTTTTTTAGTAAATGTCTACAGGAGAAGGGGTTACTAGCCCATTGCTCCCGGCATTTTAGTCGCCTCATACGACACGCATGGCTTACGGAGGAAAGATTCTTTTCCACTTCCCCATGGACAATAGAAGAAATAAAGAAGAACAAGAGCTATTTAGAAAAAGGAGAAAAACCTAGATGTATGTATATATATATGCATGTGCGTGTCTGTGAAGTGTGACCAAAGTGTAAGTAGGAGTAGCAAGATATCCCTGTTATCTAGCGTGTTTATGAGACAGAAAAAGAAACCAGCAATCCTACCATCATGCAAAACAGTTACAGGTTTTTGTTTCACAGTCATCTGGCAGGACGGTAGTACTTCCCTGGGTGGTTGCTGTCTACCAACCTACTACCTATGAGTGATAAAATGCACATACGGTACACTCATTACTTGCCTTAAAATATTTGTAGTCTTAATGTAGGGTGAAAGGTGAAAAGTATTTATTTGTAGAAACTGGTGTGGTAGGTTGGGTTGTGTAGGGAAGCCAGCCTGGCCACCCCACCCACTATGTAAACAAACAGACGATGCGTCTGGCTGTGGTTCATAAACATTCATACAAACACCTTACATTGTGTACAAGTTGTCTCCACAGTGGTACAGTAGAATAAATAAAGACCAACACTTCCATTCTCGCATAATTTTTAAAAGGAATGATGCTCTGACAAATTATTATTATTATTACAAATTATTATTAAAAAAATTTATTACAAGTTGTTATTGCAAATTATTATTGCAAGTTATTATTATAATCATAATAAAAAAGAAGCACTAAACCCACAAGGGTCGTGAATTGCTATATATAGAGTGAAGGTATACGAAAGGAATATTTATCTTCAATTATCCCCCAGTGTTTGACTAGAGAAAACGTAATTCTTCCGACACTCCTACAGAGCCGCTTTGTAAACAACTCTCATATTTGTGTCAACTTTTACTCTGTAGGTGTATGTACACAAATAACCTGCACATAAAAGAGAGAAGCTTACGACGACGTTTCGGTCCGACTTGGACCATTGACAGTCAATTGACTTTGTCAATGGTCCAAGTCAGACCGAAACGTCGTCGTAAGCTTCTTTCTTTTATATGCGGGTTATTTGTGTATCGTTCCAGTCACGGTATTGTGCCTATTTTTGTTATTTAGGTGTATGTATAATGTTTATATGCTATGCAACGTGTTTCTTATATAATTTTGAAGAAAATATCATAGATGGATTAATGAAAATGTCTTTATTAATGTAAAATAAGACATTTAATGTGCCCAAGAGAGATTATTATTACATAGTATTACTATGGCATCATGAGTAGAGATTCTTAGTGATTTTAATGTGTACCTACACACCAGCACAGTGTGTAAGTATATTTAGGTACAGGTACACATAAGCATAATTATCAGAGTACATATAAAATACGCAATAACTTTAAAACGCTTGAAATTTTGGAAAGTTTCCGGACATAATAGATGTGCTCACGAAGAATGTAAACAAACTGGGTGGGGCGCGCCGTATTTGAAAGACCACTTGCCGTATAGCAAATTTTGGTCATAATTTGAAATTGCCGTATTAGCGGAACGCCGTAAGGCACAACACCGTAAAGCAGGGCCCTGCTGTACGAAGTATTTATAGGTCTCGCCAATGTTTTAGACATACTGGAGTATATATAAAACTCCTTGAACCATGGTGTTTATGATGAGTGTCAATAAACTGCTGACACTGCAGCAGTGGAGTGACACTGGTGATTGTGCACTGCTCCAGGGAACTCTGGCTTTATTTGTTTTCACTGTTACAAACAAACATGTCTGTCTGTCTGTCTGTGTTTATGTGTTTGTCTAGCTCTGCTTATTGGTCTTTCTGTCTGCTTGTCTCTGTCTCAGAGAGCGGCTTGTAAACTAACAGGTATTACACACGATGCAAAGACGTCATGTCTCATTCCTGATCAAGTAAAAAATGCGTATTACTTGCCAGTCATGCTCATTATGTTTTATATCTACAGGCATCGTATAGGACTTCGCCTGGAATTTTTGAGTTAACCTAGGTAATTTACACTATGTATAAGATATATAGACAGACTGAGATATAGAGAGAGAGACATAGAGACAGATACAGATAGAGAGAGAGAGCTTGCTCTTCATGGTACTCTGCCTTGACAAAAAAACTGAAAGATAGACTGCAAATCACCCAGAACAAAATCATAAGATTCATCCTGGGGCTGGGACCAAGAGAACATGTAGGCCAGGATGAATTACAGCAGTTGGATATGCTGAATGTTGAAGACAGAGTAAAACAACTGAAGCTAAATCATGTTTATAAAATTGCTCACGAACAGTGTCCAGAATATCTTGCTGTCAATTTTGTCAAGGTTGGGAACCAAAGCAATCATAGTACTAGGGGGAGAGAGCACAACTTTGTAGTACCCACAGTCAGTGGCCAGGCGTCAAACACCTTTTATTGTACAGCAATAAAGGAATGGAACAGACTACCCGCACATGCCAAAGCCAGTCATAGCTTGAACCAGTTCAAGAAGACTGCCAAAAAGTGTCTGATGAATGAAGCTACAGAAAGGGAGGGGAATGATTTTCTATTTTTTAGCTAAAATACGTGTAAATTTTACCTTATTCCTAGTAATGACCCTCGTATTGTAGATAGTCTTAATGACCCTCGTGTAGTAGATAGTCTTTTTAGTATGATAATAAGATGTTATCTTCATTGTAGAATAATAAGAAAATATTATAACCTTTATATTATAATAATAAGGTAAAAGGACCCCAATGGAAATAAGTCACTCTGTCTGACTTTTTTGGGTTATCCTAGGTTCTCTACACATATGCTGCTATGTATGATAATTCTATGTAACTGTATTTGTGTATACCTGAATAAATTTACTTACTTACTTACTTACTTACAAAGCCAGCCAGTCAACTAATTCCAGCCAGCCAATTCCAGCCAGCCAGCCAGCCAAATACGTATTACACATGTTCCAGAATCTTCTCTTACTTAGGGCATAGGTGATAGGACATTCTGACATGATGACACTACCAGTGGTTTCAGAAATGAAAGGATGTTGCACATAGGTTATTATCAAGGTTTTTGATATTTCCTCGACCACTTGTCGCCACAGCCATCTCAAAGCCACTAAACTCTGGGTCAGTATCACTTTCCGCATAAAAGGGGAGTGGAAACATAAACACATATGCAGTTTAATGTGATCCTTTATTGACAGATCTGTGTGTGACTTGAAAAAGCCCACTGTGTGGGTGAAACTTTGTCAATAAAGGATCACATTAAACTGCATATGTGTTTATGTTTCCATTGTGTCGGTATTTTATACCATTTATTTTCATAAAAGGGGAGTGTTAATACGACATAACATCAGTGAATCCCTGGTGTTTGCCATGCTATTTGGTCTAGCTGGCGCTCAATTGAACTGGTGCTCCCACAAGGTACTAAGTGGTCCCATATTTTTTTAATGCTGCACACACCGAGTGTTGAGACCCATTCTGACCAGGCATCTCAGGCCAATCGTGCCAAATTTGAAGGCAGGAAAAATAAATTTTAGATGTACGTTTGGAGCGCTAGCAGTACAAACGAATGTAGACAGCCTGTACTGTCTGCACAGACATCCTATGCTGTCTGCCAGCTGAGTTCATATTTCGCGCCATGCTCGTGCTGCCACCTATAGGCCTATGCAACTTCAGTATGCCCAGACCTGCCTCTCTCACTCAGCAGCCTTCACTCAAGTCAACAAGGCCTACTCCTCTCTCCCTCGTGGGCATGGCCCTCCCAGGCTATGGGCACAAACACACTACCTGTGTACTCACTATCTCGCAAATAAAGTAAGAAGCCTCCGGAGCCTTATCATTACTCCCCGCTACCAAGAACCACCAAATAACCCCATAATACATAGATCTACATTCGGACAGTTTAAGGGTTAATAGGGAATGAAAGGTATTTATAATTTTGCTTCATTTCCTAAATATGCAAATTACTAAATTTCATTTACAGTGGTGGTACCCTGAGTTTCGAACTTAATCCATTCCAGGAGCTAGTTCTAAAGTCGAAACTTTTGAAACTCAAAGGAGTATTTCCCATAAGAAATAATATAAATCCAATTAATTCGTTCCTGCTATCAGGAGGCTTGGCAAAATAGTGCTTCAATATGACACTATTATCAGCTCTACAGCTTATTTATCTATCACAAGTCATCTAATATTGTCGTAAGGGGTTCTTAAAGGAGATAACGAGGGTTGAAGGTAGACACACTTGTTGGATGGTAACGATATATTGTCAGACTGTGATGATGGGAGATGGAGCCCAGCCTGCCTTGCCCTGCCTATGTCTATACGCCGACTGAGAGGGAGGCAGAGGCACGAACGTACACATCCGCATCCCATGACGTCACACAAACAGTCACTCGGCCTAAAAGGGATCTTCTATATAAAGCACATGGATGGTACTATGATACGCTATACAACACATATAAGGGGGATCAGCAACTATGCTGACAGCTCGGTCATGTTAACGTATGTCGTCTCGACATACACTACTATACTACAGTGGACCACCGCATAACGATATTAATCCGTTCATGAGAGCTCATTGTTATGCGAAATTATCATTATGCGAATGAATTTTCCCCATAAGAAATAATGGAAATCAAATTAATCCGTGCAAGACACCCAAAAGTATGAAAAAAGAAATTTTACCACATGAAATATACATTTTCCTACACACAAAGAGAAGGATACATGCACAATAGTAGAGTAGTACATACACAGTATATATTGTGCATGTACTACTATACTAAATGAAGAATAAATGACACCTTTATTGAAGATGCGGCAATGACTGATGAGGCACTGTGTCCTGGGAGTGCCTTTTCCTTCTGAGTACTGTAGGTCCTGTTTGGCATTTTCTTCCAGAACAGGCCTTATCACACTGTATGCCACTACGATTCTTAAATCTCTCAAACCAACCTTTGCTGGCTTTAAATTCACCAATATGAGCACTAGTTCCAGGCGTTTTTCCCTGTTCACCTGGGTGTTAGTCGACTGGTGTGGGTTGCATCCTGGGAGACAAGATTAAGGACCCCAATGGAAATAAGTTAGACAGTCTTCGATGACACTGACTTTTTTGGGTTATCCTGGGTGGCTAACCCTCTGGGGTTAATTGTTTCTTGGTATTCTCAATAAGCCAAACCAACAACGGTGCTACAGCAGCAGCAGCTGACAGTGCTACAGCAGCAGCAGCAGCTGATAGTGCTACAGCAGCAGCAGACAATGCTACAGCAGCAGCAGACAATGCTACAGCAGCAGCAGACAATGCTACAGCAGCAACAGACGGTACTACAACAGCAGCAGCAGCAGCTGACGGTGGTACAGCAGCAGCAGCAGCTGACAGTGCAGCAGCAGCAGCTGACAGTGCTACAGCAGCAGCAGACAATGCTACAGCAGCAGCAGACAATGCTACAGCAGCAACAGATGGTACTACAACAGCAGCAGCAGCAGCAGCTGACGGTGGTACAGCAGCAGCAGCAGCTGATGGTGCTACAGCAGCACCAGCAGCTGACAGTGCTACAGCAGCAGCTGACAGTGCAGCAGCAGCAGCAGCAGCAGCAGCTGACAGTGCTACAGCAGCAGCAGACGATGCTACAGCAGCAGCAGACGGTACTACAGCAGCAGCAGCAGCTGACAGTGCTACAGCAGCAGCAGACGATGCTACAGCAGCAGCAGACGATGCTACAGCAGCAGCAGACGATGCTACAGCAGCAGCAGACGGTACTACAAGAGCAGCAGCAGCTGACGGTGGTACAGCAGCAGCAGCAGCAGCTGACAGTGGTACAGCAGCAGTAGCAGCTGATGGTGGTACAGCAGCAGTAGCAGGAGCTGATGGTGCTACAGCAGCAGCAGCAGCTGACAGTGCTACAACAGCAGCAGCAGCTGACAGTGCAGCAGCAGCTGACAGTGCTACAGCAGCAGCAGACGATGCTACAGCAGCAGCAGACGATGCTACAGCAGCAGCAGACGGTACTACAGCAGCAGCAGCAGCTGACAGTGCTACAGCAGCAGCAGCAGCAGCTGAGTGCTACAGCAGCAGCAGCAGCTGACAGTGCAGCAGCAGCAGCAGCTGATGGTGGTACAGCAGCAGCAGCAGCTGACGGTGCTGCAGCAGCAGCAGCTGACAGTGCTACAGCAGCAGCAGCAGCAGCAGCAGTTGACCATGGTACCACAGTACAGTGGACCCCCGCATAGCGAACTTAATCCGTGCAAGAGGGCTGGTCATTATGCGAAATGTTCGCTATGCGAATTAATTTTCCCCATAAGAAATAATGGAAATAAAATTAATCCGTGCAAGACACCCAAAAGTATGAAAAAAAAATTTTTTTACCACAAAAAAATGTTAATTTTAGTACACACAAACTGAAAAAGGCATGCACAATTACATGACACTTGCTTTTATTGAAGATCTGGTGATGATTGATGGGATGGGAGGAGGGGAGAGAGAGTGTTAGTGTTTAGAAGGGGAATCCCCTTCCATTAGGACTTGAGGTAGCAAGTCCTTTTCTGGGGTTACTTCCCTTCTTCTTTTAATGCCACTAGGACCAGCTTCAGAGTCACTGGACTTCTTTCGCACAACATATCTGTCCATAGTGGCCTGTACCTCTCGTTCCTTTATGATTTGTCTAAAGTGGTTCACAACAGTGTCATTGTAACAGTCACCAGCACGGCTTGCAATAGCTGTGTGAGGGTGATTTTCATCAAAAAAGGTTTGCACTTCAAGCCATTTTGCACACATTTCCTTAATCTTTGAAGTAGGCAATTCCTTCAATTTCTCTCTCCCCTCCTTTGAACCAGTTTCCCCAGGTCTGGCCTCTTGCTCTTGAAGTTGATCTATCAGCTCATCAGTGGTTAGTTCTTCATTGTCCTCCTCCACCAACTCTTCCACATCCTCCCCACTAACCTCCAACCCCAAGGACTTCCCCAATTCCACAATTGATTCCTCAACTGGTATACTACTACTCTCAGGGTTAGCCTCAAACCCTTCAAAATCCCTTTTGTCTACACATTCTGGCCACAGTTTCTTCCAAGCAGAGTTCAAGGTTCTCTTAGTCACTCCCTCCCAAGCCTTACCTATAAGGTTTACACAATTGAGGATATTAAAGTGATCCTTCCAAAACTCTTTTAGAGTCAATCGAGTGTCTGTGGTCACTTCAAAGCACTTTTGAAACAGAGCTTTTGTGTACAGTTTCTTGAAGTTGGAAATGACCTGCTGGTCCATGGGCTGCAGGAGAGGAGTGGTATTAGGAGGCAAAAACTTCACCTTAATGAAGCTCATGTCCCCATAAAGTCGCTCTGCCACGTCTGTAGGATGACCAGGGGCATTGTCTAACACCAGGAGGCACTTAAGGTCTAATTTCTTTTCAGTTAGGTAATCTTTCACGTTGGGGGCAAATGCATGGTGTAACCAGTTATAGAAAAAATCCCTAGTGACCCATGCCTTACTGTTTGCCCTCCACAGCACACACAAATTATCCTTGAGGACATTCTTTTGCCTGAACGCTCTGGGAGTTTCAGAGTGATACACTAATAAAGGCTTAACTTTGCAATCACCACTAGCATTGGCACACATCAACAAAGTAAGCCTGTCTTTCATAGGCTTATGTCCTGGGAGTGCCTTTTCCTCCTGAGTAATGTAGGTCCTGCTTGGCATTTTCTTCCAGAACAGGCCTGTTTCATCACAATTAAACACTTGTTCAGGTTCCAGTCCTTCAGTTTCTATGTACTCCTTGAATTCCTGCACATATTTTTCAGCCGCTTTGTGGTCCGAACTGGCAGCCTCACCATGCCGTATCACACTATGGATGCCACTACGCTTCTTAAATCTCTCAAACCAACCTTTGCTGGCCTTAAATTCACTCACATCATCACTAGTTGCAGGCATTTTTTTAATTAAATCGTCATGCAACTTCCTAGCCTTTTCACATATGATCGCTTGAGAGACGCTATCTCCTGCTAGCTGTTTTTCATTTATCCACACCAATAAGAGTCTCTCAACATCTTCCATCACTTGCGATCTTTGTTTCGAAAACACAGTTAAACCTTTGGCAACAACAGCTTCCTTGATTGCCGTTTTCTTGCCCACAATAGAAGCGATGGTTGATTTTGGTTTCTTGTACAACCTGACCAGGTCGGTGATACGTACTCCACTTTCATACTTATCAATGATCTCTTTCTTCATTTCAATGGGTATTCTTACCCTTTGAGGTGTAGGGTTGGCACTAGAAGCTTTCTTGGGGCCCATGGTCACTTATTTTCCACAAACAGCACCGAAAACACTGTAATAATACGAAATATTCCGAGTGTATGCTTGAATGTTACCGCGGAGGCTGGCTGGTAAACAATGGGACGGGCGGCACATGTGAGGCTGGCTGAGGGCGCACATTGGACGCGTCTCGGACGAAGGTCGCTGAGCGGGTTTTTTTCCACTATGCGGGGCAAAATTTTAGCGAACAAAGCGTTCGCTATGCGGATTGTTCGCTATGCAAGGCGTTCGCTATGCGGGGGTCCACTGTATTTCGATAATATTTCTCACCCTTTTTACCACAGGGTTGGCACTAGAAGCTTTCTTGGGGCCCATGGTCACTTATTTTGCAGATAAAATCACCAAAAACACTGTAATAATACGAAATGTTACGATTGTATGCTTGGATGTTACCGCGGAGGCTGGCTTGTAAACAATGCCACCGGCGGAGCATGTGAGGCTGGCTCAGGCCGCACATTAGACGCGTCTCGGACGAATAGTGTTGAGTGGGTTTTTTAGCGGTATGCGAGGCAAAATCTTAGCGATAAAATGTATCGGTATGCGGATTTAACGTTATGTGATGCCAACGGTATGCGGGGGTCCACTGTATAGGCTGAACAGGCAGGTGGTTCTGGGCTGATTCTATACAATAACAAAGACATATATAACTTAGAACTAATGGACGGTATCATAATGGATGTTAACAAAATGAGTTTTACGTAATGGGTGTTAACGTAATCACTTTTAACGTAATGCATTACGACTTATAAGAACAAATCATTGTACAATATGGATGGAATTGATCGATCGATCTGTATTCATGCACTCTACGGATTTTGAGGAAGAATAAATATATATATATACAAGGTGAAATTAACAGCAAAGGCATCTGGTGCACTCAGATCATTACTGTCAAATTCTCAGAATACGGAGGGAGCGTGAACACGAAAAAAAAAAATTCTGAAAAAACTAATCAGTTAATAAACAGTTGACAATTTCCTTCATCTCGGACATCTAATTATACAGGCTATGTACATTTAAACCCAATTCTGCGAGGGTGAGGTTTACATATGCAGAATTGTTATCATCTCTGGGAGGATCGAATTCCTCTGCAATGGCTAACACATGCCTTGACTGAGGGAGATCTGAACGAGTATCTACAAAAGATACTTGTGGGTTTCTCATTACTTGTCGAGTACGCAAGGAGTAACGACATTCAAGTTGAATATCTGACTGAGTATTTGAGGTAGAGGTTACAGAGTCAAGAGGATTTTCAGCATCTGTCACATTAGTCTGGGTAGCAATATCATCAACATCGCATACTAATTTCATATGGTCTAAATGCGATTCTTTGTACTTATCCGTACTAATTTCTCTAACCTTATACTTATTGCCAGAGATATGTTCTACAACTCGATAAGGGCCAACAAACTTTTGATCGAGCTTAGACATTGCGGATGTTTTGTTGAAATTTGTCAGCATAACTCTCGAACCTACTTTGACTTTTGATGGTTTAGCACGGCTATTAGTTACTCTAGTAAATTCTGCTGTTGATTTATGAAGTGTTTCACGGATTTTTCTAAAAACACTGAGCTATGCTGGTACGAGTTGCTATGAAATCATCAGGGTTGTAATTGGGTTTCGGAGTGGAATATAACAACTCATAGGGTAAACGCTTGTCTACACCATACAATGCATAATGTGGAGTATCACCTATAGAAGCATTGTAAGCAGAATTTGTGGCACATTGAACATCTGGTATGAGTTCATCCCAAGTTTCACTATTGGGGTTGACAGTGGCTCTCAAAACATCAAGTACTTTCTTATTGGTTCGTTCAGCTAACCCATTGCTGGCAGGATGATGAGGAACAATGGTGGATTTAGAGATCTTGTACAAAGTACAAAAATTTTCAAGAATCTCATTACAGAATTCACCTCCATTATCTGTTACTAAGGACTTAGGGGTGGTAAGCCTGCAGATAATGCGTTCTTTAAACGCTTTAGCTACTGTCTCGGCAGTCTTATCTGCAATAGGAACTAACTCGCAATATCTGGTGAAATGGTCTACCATAACACACAGATGTTTGTTGCCTTGGAGGGAACATTTAAAATTGGTTAATAAATCAAGGGCAACTCTTTCCCATGGTTCGCTAGTGGTTGGGTACACTTGGATTGGATTAGGACCATTTACATTTCCTTTATGTTGCATACAAACACTACATTTCTTAAAATACTCTGAATTGTCAGTTGCCATACGTGGCCAAAAGTATTTCATTCTGGCTTGTTTCACAGAACGATCCATACCAGGGTGTGCAACACCTGGTGCATCATGAACTAGCTGTAGAGCTACGTCCACTAGTGACTGTGGAATTACTAACTGGTAAACTCTTCTGTTTGGAGTACCCAACTCGGCTGTTCGATACAGTAATTCTTGGCTCATTACAAAGTCACTAATGGGTGCTGGTGGCTTCACAGTAAGAATAAGATCTTCCTGGAGCAGGAATCAAATCACACCAGACCACATGGGATCTGTTCTTTGCGCATTCTTTACATCCTCGACAGTAAATGGAGGATCTGCTGTTACTACACTAACGTGTCGCAATAAAGCATCTGCGACTACGTTTGACTTGCCAGGTAAATGTTCAAAAGTGGGATTGAACTCTTGGATAGTCAAGGTCCATCTGGCTAACCTTCCAGTAGGTTGTTTGTTCTGGAATAAAGGTATCAGTGGTGCATGGTCTGTCAAGACATGAACAGGGTACTGGTAAATAATGTCTCAGAAGTGCTTTAAAGACCATACTATTGCTAAAGCTTCTTGCTCCGTTACTGTATAATTATGTTCAGCCTTCGTAAGGACTCGGCTAGCAAATGCAACTGCGTTGTACTTGCCATCAGTCTTCTGAGCTAGTACGGCACCTATGCCAATTGAACTAGCATCAGTTGTCGGATAGAAGGGCTTAGAAAAATCTGGGAATTTCAAAATAGGAGTGGACGTTAGCTTTTCTTTTAGTGTCTGGAATGCTCTTTCTTGACAGAAGGTCCAAACGAAAGGAGCATCTTTCTTAAGCAATTCAGTTAGAGGAGCTGCTATTGAAGAAAAATTAGCAATGAAAGAGTTGTAGAAACCTGCTAGACCCACAAATGATCTTACAGCATCAGCAGTTTTGGGAGATGGAAAATTTAGTACTGCCGTTACTTTACTTTGATCAATCGTAACCCCTCTAGGAGTGACTACATGACCCAGAAACTTAATTTCTGATCTGAAAAATTGACATTTAGACAGTTTGATCTTTAAATTGGCTTCTTCAAGCTTACCAAGTACTATATCAAGTCTTCTCAGGTGTGTATCCACATCTTCGGACATGACGATTACGTCATCTAAGTACACCATAAGTGCTTTACCTATAAGACCTGTAAAGATATTGGTCATGAGTCTAGAGAACGTGATAGGAGAAGATCGTAATCCAAAAGCCATTCGAAGGAAGTGATAATGACCTGTGGGAGTTGAGAATGTGGTTAACTCTTGGCTGTCCTCGTGAAGAGGGACTTGCCAAAACCCTTGTAACAAGTCCAGGGTCGAGAAGACTTTGTTATCTCCGATATTGCGTAAAAGATCACCTAGAACAGGAAGTGGGAAGCGATCTGGAATAGTTTTCGCATTTAACTTCCTAAAGTCAATCACCGGGCGCCAAGTGCCGTCCTTCTTAGGCACTAGGATTAAGGGCTCATTCCAGGGTGAATTGCTATGTGCAATAACTCCATCATCGAGCATTTGATTGATCAGTTCTTCTGCGACAGCAACTTGGGAATGAGGCATTCTGTACGCAGGTATATAGATAGGTCTAGTACCAGGTTCAAGTGGAATACGATGGGACAAGAAGTTCGTTATACCCATCTTCTCACCTGGTAAGGCAATGGCTTTACGACGTTTGTTCAACAGAGTCAACAAACGCTTGACTTCGTCTGGGAAGTCAGTGGGAGCTAAGTCTTTCTCCTCAACTGGTGGAATGGATTGATCCAGTGGAGTGGATGAGGTCTCCACTCTTGAAATAACACCGACCCACTGGTCAGGTGGCACGTCATCCTGTACTTGAGCAGGGTAAGGATAGTGAACTAGGTCAACGAGATTGGTATTTGCTTTGAGATGAACACTGTGACCCGAAGTGTTAGCAAGGAATAAATGGATCTTACTGTCTCTTACAACATGTAAGGAAGGTTCAACAAATAAACCCTTGACCTTGCAGGAATCACTGTCAACTAGGACGTTATCACCATCTGGAACATTAGGAACAACAACAGACACTCTAGTGAGAGCACTAGCCACAACAGAGACGTCTTTCTGCAGACGGCATGTGACATCAACTAGAGATGGCATTACTAGTTTCAAGTAATCGTTTTCCGACAAGGCGTCCCCTGTGGAGAAACTACTACTTGGACTAGCAGACATTGCAGGGATAGGCTGAGCACTCAAAGCAGTCTGAGCGTCCTCGGAGACTTGAGGCAATACACTATCTTGCATATCTGAAGGTGTAGGTGGAACACAGATGGGAGTGACAGAGTTACCAGTGCCTGACCGCTTGGGTACGCTACTGGAGAATGCATTGGCTTGTAAGGACTTAATCCGTACATCGTACTCTGCGGCAGTATGGCAGATTTCTGATCCAAGCTGATAACCCCAAAATGGAACGATCAAGTCGTCAATTTGGGCATGCCATCGGTAAGGGTCGAGCACAATGCGTAAGTCTCGCATGGAAGCAAATCCCAGTAGAAGGTCACCAGGAAAAGTAATCTGGTCAACAACAAGAAAAGCAGCAGTAAAGTCTCTACCCTGGATAGTAAAGGAGAGCGAAGTCTGACCTCGGACTCGCAGAAGGGAACCAGCTACTCCACTAAGGGAGGTTACAGTAGTTGGTTCAACGAGGAGGACACGGCGTAACTTCTTCTCTTTAAACAAGCTAGACCTGATGATATTAACTTGCGCACCAGAGTCCATGAACACATGAACGGGCGCATTATGGATAGAAGCTTGTACTAAGGGACCTATCGTTTTGTTAGGAGTTACGTGCAAACAGAAAGGTGGGTTGTCATCGGAGAAGGCATTTTCTACTTCATCCCCAAATTCCTCTATGTCAGAGATGTGTGAAGCAGCATCAACAGCGAGGTTGTCATTCTCAAGGCTGGCTAAGGCTTCATAGGAATTTTGAACTGGGATGGTGTACTCATTATCACCTACTGTCACGACTGGACAAGTAGACTGGGGCGCTCAGATTCCCCCGAATTGGAAGAATGAGCCTGGTTCTGGTTAGTTTGAGAACCACGACGTCTGTTTCCTCTCCTGGCTCTGCGGTTGGAACGGCCACAGAAAGATCTAGAGTACTGCAGGTTGTAGAGAGCATTGCACTCAGATGTGTCATATCTATGTATTCTATGATAAGTACAGTAGGGAAGATCTGACTGGTACTCATCATCAGTACGACGCCTCTTAGGGTGACTATCAGGACAATTAATTGCAATATGGCCACGGTAACCACAATTGTAGCAAGTTCTTCGACTGTGGGTACTGTACATACTACGGGTGCTACGGGAATGATGGCTCTTAACACTAGCTTTGGATGACGGACGCGAGTGATTAAGGTTGGGATTTTTGGTAGTTGCACAAACTAGAGGAAGTACAGGAGTAGACAAAGTGATTGGCATAGACTTTAGATAAGGGAAGGTTCCCTCAGGACACAAATTTCGTACATGGATGAGGGCTGCAAGCGGTCCCATAGTAGCATTTAGAGGACTAGAATTGTAAACATACATTGATGTCGGTGGCATTAGTTGTTTGATAACTCCGAATGCTGCTAATTTAGCAAACCCTTCAAGGGCTGGTTTATCGTTATCTTTAAGGTACTTGGAATTTTGACCTGCTTTAACGAATGAGGACATTAGGTTATTAAGACGAAGGGCAAACTCATCTAATGACTCTTCTGGCCTCGGAGCTGTACACACTAATTCTTTGAGAACAACAAAAGGATCGGTTTCTCGCACCGGTTCAAGATAGTTGCGAATTAACTGTTCATAATCTTGCCACCTGGTTAGGTCTTGAAAGTCCTTCATACGAATTAAGTTAAATACATGTGAGGCAGCTGGAGAACGGGCTAGACTCTCCTTTCCGATACTGATTAAACAACTTTCAGATGGAAGACCATCAGCTGAAGCATTAGCTCTGGCTCGAACAGCGGTAAACCAACCTTCTAGGTTGTCTGGGTTACCATTGAACAATGGCATAGCATCATACGGATCACGACTGAAATTACGCAGGCTAGAAGTCTGAGTGTGTGTATTATTTGATACAAGATTACTCGAATTGTGAACTGATGCATTACTGGTTGTACTAGCAGCATGTGCTGAAGCATCGCTTGAGAAGACTTGAGACATATTTGCAAAATGTAAAACAAGAATTTAGAGAAACAAAAGAAAACGTAACTGAGGAACACAAAACACAGTGAACTTAAATGGGAAGAAAATGCTGAACTATTCTGCATAAGTAATTAAAAAAATTGACAGGTCACACTTTAAGCAAGGAAACTCACAGTCACAAAAGATAATACTCGACTGAATAAACAACACTTTGAAAATCAAGAGAACTTGTACTTTACTCAAATCTAATTTGCTCAACTTTACTTTAAATTGAATGAATGGCACAGTGAGTTGTCTTTACTCTCAATGCAATAGGGAAATACACAATAAAATGATGAATCAATCAAAAAATGTTAAAATGGATTCAATAAAGCTTGTGCAAAATAAAACAAACTGGGAAACAATTCACTGAAATAAAATAAAATGGCACACAAAGAATAAAATATTATGCACAAAACAGAGCATAAGAAACTGCACTGAAATAAACTGTAGCAATATTGTAAATAACAATTGCTAATCAAGATTATTGCACACACTACTTAAAATTTCTGCAAGAAAAATTTTAATGACAACACAATGTTTGCACAAGAATTATTGCAAAATGAGTCAATGTGCAATAATAAAAAAAAATTATACACACAAGAAAACACTGTTTACAAGAAAAGAAAATATTATTATCAAGGAATGAACTGAGTAAACACTTTAACTCTTAACTGCAACTTAAGCAACACTTAACAAGCAAAAGAACAATTTACTTCAAAAGAAGATGAAAAATAATAGGTGCTAAAACACACAACAAAAAAAGCTTGAACACTTACAGTGCTGCAGAACACAACACATCAACATAAACACAATACTAGAATTTAGACACTGGCTACATGAAAAGAATATGAACACAAGAATGTTCAACACACAGAGAACAAAACAAGAATACACAAATGCTGGGATAAAAATATAACAGACAACACTGAGTTGTGATGCAGAATACAAGGTAATAAATTACTGAATTACTTCACTGTAACACTATGAACACAAGGTTATTGTGAAGTGTAACACAAGTTTTATACTGCTTATATGTTGCACACACAACAAAGGAAAAACACTAGGTACTTACTTCAAGTGTATAAAAAGAAACGCAACACAACAGACATAAGATAATAGCACGAAAATTAACACTGAATTAAGAAGATAAAAAAAATATTGCAAACAGTATATAATAAACACTGAGTCTAATCAAGAGTCACTGAATGTCACTAAGAAAAATCACTGGAACACAAAAGAAATGTCTCAACACTCGCAAATGTCTCTATGAAAAATATCACTGTAACGACTTGGTGAAGAATTAGGTAGATGGTGGAAGGTTGGAGGATGGAGGTGGATGTTTATGTCTTGCGGCTGGCTGCTGTTCTCTGCACACGTGATCGGAGAATTGCGCTTAAATCGACGATGAACTCACACAGGAGGCTTTCAACGGTGGTGCCAAACACACTCTAGCTCTTGATCCCCTATGTGGTCCTTAAAATATGGTGCTAGTACCCGTAGTAAGATTACCAAAACAATGGTAGAAGTTGGGTGAGTGGGTGAATGGCTGAGTGAGGCGTCTGAGGCAGCGGTGTCGAGTGGGTGGGTGGGTGGGCTGAAACAGGGCTAAGGCCGAGACCACGTGGTGAGTGAGTGGGCCTATGGGATGAACGGCGTAAGCCTCACTGAGGACACCCTGACTGGCGCAAAGATATTCTAAGCCGACTGGCTTAAAAACAAACCCACGAATTACCACAACACCACAGGGATGAAAAAGAGCACTCAGAATGGCTTGGAGCTTGAATCACAAGCGATGAAGACTGTACCCACGTGGCTTGCTTGAGTACTGGGGTAAGACACCTGAGTTAGTTGCTTGCTGGCTTATCTTAACCCTTCACACAGAATAGCTTGATACTTCTAACGATGAGCACAGCAGGGGTGGAAAGCTGGCTTGGCAGGCAAAAGGCTTGATGGAGTAGGCTAGGCTGGACTGACTGGGTTGTTCTGACTCCCCCACCACAGACTGGTTGCTGGCTTGCTTTGCAAACTCGGGTCTACCCCTCAGGAGTGATGCAAATAAGCAGATAAACACTAATACAAAGAGACTGACCAGTAAATACTGTTGAGAGCTGGTAGACGCTTGGTCGGGGGTAGCTGGCTGGCTTGAGGTAGGTCGAGCGTTACCCTGCTCGGCAGGCCTAGTCACAAGATGGCGGCTGGCTCAGTAGAAATTTATCTACAGAAATCTCTGTAATCGTCAGGATTACAGGCCCTCCGTTGCCACCAATTGTCGTAAGGGGTTCTTAAAGGAGATAACGAGGATTGAAGGTAGGCACACTTGTTGGATGGTAACGATATACAGTGGACCCCTGCATAACGATTTTAATCCGTGCAAGAGGGGTAATTGTTATGCGAAATAATCGGTATGTGAATGAATTTTCCCCATAAGAAATAATGGAAATAAAATTAATCCGTGCAAGACACCCAAAAGTATGAAAAAAAAATTTTTTTACCACATGAAATATACATTTTCCCACACACAAAGAGAAGGATACATGCACAATAGTAGAGTAGTACATGCACAGTATATATTGTGCATGTACTAGTCTACTAAATGAAGAATAAATGACACTTACCTTTATTGAAGATGCAGCAATGACTGATGAGACACTGTGTCCTGGGAGTGCCTTTTCCTCCTGAGTACTGTAGGTCCTGTTTGGCATTTTCTTCCAGAACAGGCCTTATCACACTGTGTATGCCACTACGATTCTTAAATCTCTCAAACCAACCTTTACTGGCTTTAAATTCACCAATATGAGCACTAGTTCCAGGCATTTTTCCCTGTTCACCTGGGTGTTAGTCGACTTGTGTGGGTTGCATCCTGGGAGACAAGATTAAGGACCCCAATGGAAATAAGTTAGACAGTCTTCGATGACACTGACTTTTTTGGGTTATCCTGGGTGGCAAATCCTCTGGGGTTAATTGTTTCTTGGTATTCTCAATAAGCCACACCAACAACGGTGCTACAGCAGCAGCAGCAGCTGACGGTGGTACAGCAGCAACAGACGATGCTATAGCAGCAGCAGACGATTCTACAGCAGCAACAGACGATGTTACAGCAGCAGCAGACGATGCTACAGCAGCAACAGACGATGTTACAGCAGCAGCAGACGATGCTACAGCAGCAGCAGCAGCTGACGGTGGTACAGCAGCAACAGACGACGCTACAGCAGCAACAGACGATGTTACAGCAGCAGCAGACGATGCTACAGCAGCAGCAGCAGCTGACAGTGCAGCAGCAGCTGACAGTGCAGCAGCAGCAGCAGCAGCAGCTGTACCACCAATAGTAGCGATGGTTGATTGGGGTTTATTATACAACCTGGCCAGCTCGGAGACACGCACTCCACTTTCATACTTATCAATGATCTTTTTCTTCATCTCTATTGTAATTCTCACCCTTATTGCTGTAGGGTTGGCACTAGAAGCTTTCTTGGGGCCCATGGTCACTTATTTTCCAGAAAAAGCACCGAAAACACTGTAATAATACGAAATATTCCGATTGTATGCTTGGATGTTACCGCGGAGGCTGGCTGGTAAACAATGCCACCGGCGGAACATGTGAGCGTGGCTCAGGCCGCACATTGGACGCATCTCGGACGAAAATCGGTGAGCGGGTTTTTAAGCGGTATGTGAGGCAAAATTTTGGCGATTAAAGCAAGCGGTATGCGGATTAATCGCTATGTGATGCCATCGGTATGCGGGGGTCCACTGTATTGTCAGACTGTGATGATGGGAGATGGAGCCCAGCTTGCCTTGGCCTGCCTATGTCTATACGCCGACTGAGAGGGAGGCAGAGGCACGAATGTACACATCCGCATCCCGTGACGTCACACAAACAGTCACTCGGCCTAAAAGGGATCTTCTTTATAAAGCACATGGATGGTACTATGATACGCTATACAACACATGTAAGGGGGATCAGCAACTATGCTGACAATATGACATAATAAACAATATAAATTTTTTGAAAAAAAAAAAATTATTTTTTCATATGAAATGATAGAGAATCTTTTCCCGATCATAATGACACCGAAAGTATGAAATTTGATGGAAAACTTATGGAATTATGCTCTCTCGAAGTTAGCGGTCTTGACGATGTTTACGCATCAGTGATTTCGCCCACTTTGAGCCAATTCCAATGTACCAGTCGACAAAAATCATAACTATTTCGCTAGAACTCCATTTTTTCTATCGAATGAGTACAAGAAACCACCCATTTACTGATTTCAACTATCCAATAAAGTGGTCAGAAATTGGCAATTTTGCCAATTTCACACAAATTTCAAAAAATGCCAATTTCCAAATAGGGTCCAGAATAAACAAGACAGACATTCCTGGCACTAAAATAACATTTTTCTGTTCATTAGTCATGTCCCCAGGCCTCTCTTACATTTCTTTTGCTTTCCACTTGGAATTTTTATTCTCGCATAAAAAGAGAAGATTTATTGTTATGCAGACTACTGCATTAGTGTAGAAATGGTATAAATAATATCAGCACACTTGTGAAAGAATATTAGACTCACCAGTTGACGTGTATTGGACGCGTGGCATGATTTGTTTACATTTCTGCTACTTTGAGCTCAATTTCAAAGGTACTTTTCATTGTGAAACCAGTCAAAATCATCTCAATTTCTGTAATATGTCTTCCATTCTATGAAATGAGACCAGGAAAACTAGAATACAACCATAAATACCATACGAAAATACAGAGCAAAGTTGCCGTTTTAAACCAGAAACATGGTCAAAGTTTTTTTTTCTCATTTTGCACTGTGTGCTGCAGGATTTTTTTATACTGTGCACACTAATCACATAGACCCATTCTTTCATATGTAGGCCTACCAGCTTTCTCTCGCTAGATTTGAAGGCACTAGAATTTATGCGTACTAACATGGCACCAACCCTGGTGTGCAAGCAATACTAGTATGGCACTAACCCTGAAAAGGTTAAGATCATTAAGACTACAAATATTTTAAGGTAAGTAATGAGTGTTCTGTATATGCATTTTATCGCTCTAGGGCATTTTAAATGCCTAGTATATAATGTAATGTTCACTCGAGAAACAAAGCCAGGCACTCAGGCGCAGGGCAGGAGGACAGGTCTGGTACATGGTTTGAAACACGGGGCACATTCGATACTCGGGACAAAATTGGTGCAAAAAAGCAGTCGAAACCCGAAGCGTTCGATAGTCGATGGGTTTGAAACTCGGGGTTCCACTGTATTTGAATTTGTTTATTAATGTATACAGCTTTTTGTCTTGTCTGGTAAATTCTGCCAAATTTTTGGTCTTTTTATCTTCATACAATACAGTATAATTTTTATTTCTTTGCAAAGATTACAATGGGTGATTTACACGTTATAAAATGTTGTTAAAAATAAAAAGTTTATTTTGACATGATACATGGTAGTACAGAGGAATATAATAGTTGGGTGTACATGCCAAATGCCCCTTTGTATGAAGAGCATTTTGGTCAAACTTAAAATTAACTTAAGATTAGGAAGGCAATAATAGTTCATATGATCATTAGGTAAGTTACAGTGAGTACGAGAGAATTGAATATTATATTAGGTAATGCTGCATGGCTTTGATAAGTCTAGTAAAGAATAATTACAGTATTGAATTACATGGTTTATAAATATTACTTTATAACGATAGAACAATTTTAAACAATTTATAATATGTATTACAATTTAATACTATTTAAAACAATGAAATTTAGACATCCTAATTTTGAAGTTGTAAGAGGTTGAGCAATCCTCAGCACAGTATGAGTAGTTTTTGAGTAACTGGTAGGTATTAAGTAGGGTTTTTCTGGTTAAATTTGGGTGATGACGTGATTTCTTAGTAGGGCCTTAAACTGATTTGCAGACAGGGGCCCTTTAGTGTGTTCTGCCAGTGAATTCCAGATCTTCGGGCCCTTTATGTGCATATCATTTATGCATAGGGAGAGATGAACATGAAAGATATCGAAGAGTGATTTGTGCCTCGTATTATGGCTGTCTGTTTTGTTATAGTTATCAAGGAGGAGTTTTAGAGGAGGGTTTATATTTGAGTATAGTGTTCTGTGTATGTAGTAGGCACAATAAGTGTGGATGTTTTGTATATTAAGCAAGTTAAGACTCTTGAAAAGTGGTGGTGTGTGTTGTCTAATGCAGGAGTTAGTAATTAATCGCACTGCAGCTTTTTGCTGGGTTATTAAAGACTTAAGGTGATGTGCTGTGGTTGAGCCCCATGCACAAATACCATAGGTGAGGTAAGGGTAAATGAGAGAGTGGTACATACCTGGACTTTACCTGGAGAAAGTTTTGGGGGTCAATGCCCCAGTGGCCTGGTCTGAGACCAGACCTCATGGTGGATCAGGGTCTTATCAACCAGGCTGTTACTGCTGGCCGCATGCAAACTGACGTACGAACCACAGCCTGGTTGGTTAGGTACTGACTTAAGGTGCCTGTCCAGTGCCTTCTTGAAGACAACCAGGGGTCTATTGGTAATCCCCCTTATGTATGCTGGGTGGCAGTTGAAGTCTTGGGCCCCGGACACTTATTGTGTTGTCTCTCAGTGTACTCGTGGCACCCCTGCTTTTCATCGGGGGAATGTTGCATCTCCTGCTGAGTCTTTTGTTTTCATAGGGAGTGATTTTCGTGTGCAGGTTTGGTACCAATCCCTCCAGGACCTTCCAAGCGTATATTATTATGTATCTCTCTCGCCTGCGTTCGAGGGAATACAGATCACTCCCAGGTCCTTCACATTATTTTTCCACTCTATTGTATGGTTAGAATTTGTTGTATACCCTGACACATTTTTAATTTCTTCGAGTTTCCCATATCTGAGTAGTTGAAATTTCTCCTCATTGAACTTCATATTGTTTTGAGTGGTCCATTCGAAGATTTGGTTGATGTCCGCTTGGAGTCTCGCGGTGCTTCGATGGAGGTCACTGCCATTGTAATCTGGGTGTCATCCACAAAGGAGGACATGGAGCATTGAAAGGATGCCTACCGTTTTGGAGACTTTCTTGGAAATTTGCTGTATATGTGTCTGAAATTTGAGACTGCAGTCTAGGTGGAGATCTAAGAATTTGCCCTCTATCTGTCTAGAAATGGGTGAACCATTTATCAATATGTTTAGCTGTACATTTGAAGCAGTTTCCAAATAGCATGAAGTAGGTTTCTATATTGAGAGTAAGTTTGTTGGTAGTCATCCAAGTAGATGTTTTTAGCAGTTCAGCATTTACAGTGTCTGTTATTATGGTTGGGTTTGGGTGAGAGAAGACATAAGTAGTGTCATCTGCAAATAAAATGGGTTTAAGGAGACTAGATGCATTTGGTAGGTCATTGATGTAAATGAGAAAGAGAAGTGGGCCAAGGACACTACCCTGTGGGACTCCAACAAGAACAGGTTGTGTAGTGGAGCTGGTTCCATTTGTGTATACATACTAGGTTCTATTGCTTAGATAAGATTTTAAGTAATAGTGAGTGTCCTCTGACCCCTTCATGTTTGAGTTTTAGGTGCACAAGGTCATGGTCAGCTGTATCAAAAGCTTTTCGTAAGTCTATGAAAAGTCCCAGGGGAAATTCATTTTTTTCAAGTGCAGAATATATTAGTTCAAGCATATGTATAATAGCATCATTAGTACTTTTTTTCAGTCTGAACCCAAACTGACAGGGGTTGAGTATATTGTGGGATACTAAGTAGGAGTAGACTTTTGTGAATTAATTTTTCGAAGATTTTAGATAGTAGGGGCAAGTTTGATACAGGCTTATAATTGCTCAGTTCAGTTGGATCACCTCCTTTGAGGATCGGGGTGACCCTTGCTGTATTGAGTATGGATGGGAAGGTGGAAGATTCAATGGATTTGTTAAAGAGTTGCAGTAATTGGAGACAGCACATGAGAAGCTTTTTTATACATGAGTGGTGGTAAGTTATTTAGGTTTCCTGTCTTGTTCTTTAGTGTTTTGATGGTAAGCGAGATTTCAGTAGGGTTTGTTGGGGCTAAAAATAAAGTATTTGGGTAGTTGCCAGTGAGGTAGTCTTTTGGCTGAATGTTTGAGTTTGGGATTTTACTTCCTAGCTTTGTTCCTACGGTCGAGAAAAAGACATTAAGTTTGGCAGTATCGGTTGGCTGAAGAAGATGTTGTTCTGGTTTCGTTAAGTTAACCATTCTGTTTTGTGACACCTTTTAAGATCCTAGAATTTCAAATAAGGTTTTCCAGGTCTTTTTCATATCACCTTTTATGTCATGAAATCTCTTTTCATAATTCAGTTTTTTTAACCTTATTAGATTGGTTAGTATTGGTGAGTAACATTTTGCAAGATCCTTTGTTATTAGACCCATTCTGTACTGTTTTTCATATAGATGTTTCTTGTCAATGGATTTGAGGATGCTGTGATCTGCTTAGTTTTTATTGGGCAATGCATGTTATAGAGGTTTTGGGTTTTTTGTAAAAAAAATATTAGCACGTGATAGAAGATGTTGAGAGACTGTTATTGGTGTGGATAAACGAAAAACAGATAGCAGGAAATAGCATCTCTAAAGAGATCTTATGTGAAAAGGCTAGGAAGTTGCATGAGGATTTAATTAGAAAAATGCCAGCAACTAGTGGTGATGTGAGTTTAAGGCCAGCAAAGGTTGGTTTGAGAGATTTAAGAATTGTAGTGGCATACATAGTGTGATAAGGCATGGTGAGGCTGCCAGTTTGGACCAAAAAGCAGCTGAAAAATATGTGCAGGAATTCAAGGAGTACATAGACAGTGAAGAATTGAAACCTGAACAAGTGTTTAATTGTGACACTGACAATGTTGTGAAACACTTTAGGAATGTCATAAAGGAACGGGAGGTACAGGCCTCTATGGACAGATATGTTGTGCGACAGAGGTCCAGTGACTCTCAAGCTGGTCCTAGTGGCATTAAAAGAAGAAGGGAAGTAACCCCGAAAAAGGACTTGCCACCTCAAGTCCTAATGGAAGGGGATTCCAATTCTAAACACTAAGAAGATCAACACTCTCCCCTCCTCCCATCCCATCAATCATCACCAGATCTTCAATAAAGGTAAGTGTCATGTAACTGTGCATGTCTTCTTCAGTTTGTGTGTATTAAAATTAATATTTCATGTGGTAAAAATTTTTTTTTTCAATACTTTGGGGTGTCTTGCACGGATTAATTGGATTTCCATTATTTCTTATGGGGAAAATTAACTTGAGTAACTATTATTTCGATTAACGATGAGCTCTCAGGAACGGATTAATATCGCTGGTTGAGGGTCCACTGTATATACTCCAGAATGAATAAAATATGTCATTATGTAACAGGTGGAGGCAGCCACAACCGCTCCCTCTTTGTTGTGATAAACACTGCCATCTACTGACGGCCTTTTGAAGCCGTCTATTATTATAATTGTTATTATTTAGTACATTATTATTATATATGTATTATATGTATTATATTATTATTATTGTTATTATTGTATTATATTATTATACTAATATTATTATACGTATTATTATTATTATACATATTACAGTGGACCCCCACCTTACGATATTAATCCATTGCTGAGAGCTCATCGTAAGCCGAAATTATCGTTAGCCGAATTAATTTTCCCCATAAGAAATAATGGAAATCAAATTAATCCGTTCCTGACACCCCAAAGTATAAAAAAAAAAAAATTTTACCACATGAAATATTAATTTTAATGCACACAAACTGAAGAAGACATTCACAGTTACTACTCTACTAAGAATAGAATACATGACACTTACCTTTATTGAAGATCTGGTGATGATTGATGGGATGGGAGGAGGGGAGAGTGTGGAAGTTATTGTTTAGTAGGGGAATCCCCTTCCATTAGGACTTGAGGTAGCAAGTCCTTTTCCAGGGTTACTTTCCTTCTTCTTTTAATGCCACTAGGACCAGCCTGAGAGTCACTGGACCTCTGTCGCACAACAAATCTGTCCATGGAGCTCTGTACCTCTCATTCCTTTAAGACTTTCCTAAAATGGGCCATAACATTGTCATTGTACAGGTTGCCAACACGGCTTGCAGTAGCTGTGTCATGGTGATTTTCATCCGTAAAGGTTTGCAGTTCAACCCACTTTGCACACATTTCCTTAATCTCTTTTTTCAATTCCATACTAATTCTTGCCCTTTTTACCACAGGGATGGCACTAGAAGCTTTCTTGGGGTCCATAGTGACTTATTTTGCAGTTACAATCACTAAAAACACTGGGATAATGTGAAATGTACCGAATGTATGTGTAGATGCGACCGCACTGGCTGGCTTGTAAACACTGGCACTGAGGCCACACGTGGGATGCGTCCCGGATGAATCATGTAAGGCGAGTTTTTTATCGTGAGGCGAGGCAAAATTTTTGCGTTCATATGCTTCATATGGTGGATTTAACGTAATGCGATGCATTCATAAGGCAGGGGTCCACAATGTAAATAATTTGTAATTTTTATTCCCACAAAAAATATAAGATTTACTGTTATGCCTTATTGCAATAATTGTATAAATAATGTCAACCCATTCACGACTGCATATTGGAATGGACAGTGACGTCATTTGTTTACTCTTGAACATAGCCAAGCAATGGAACATTTCTCCTACGTTGAGCTCAATTTCAAGATACTTTTTGTCGTGAAAGCAATCAAAATCATATCTATTTCTGTAATATATCTTCCATTCTATCAAATGAGACCAAAATAATGCGAATACAACCATAAAAACCATACGAAAATACTGCTAAGGGGTGGCTAATTGCCGAGAAGTGAACTCCATTATTTATGCTCCGATTTCTTTCATTTTTGGTGTAAGTTAAGAAGCATCTTTCCATCATACATTGCCCAAGTTTCAATAAGATAGTCCAACAAACAAATGAGATACAATTCCCTAGATCAAGAGAAAGAGCCCCTAACCAGCGTCAAGAAACCTGCCTTGAGGTCTGCTCGCTTATGGAAATTTTGCTCACATATGGAAGCAAAAAATCGAGCCATCGACTGCTCGTATTTGGAAAAACTCGCACATGGATGTGCTCGCAAGTAGAGGTTCCACTGTATTAATAATGTTCTATTATATATTTTTACATAAGTACAGCCACTGGACATGTTCCTTGAGGTGGATGACGATGTGCTTTGTCTTGGAAACTGCTGAGTCAGTGGCTTATGTCCCCACTCACTCTCAGTCTTGGCTGGTGTCTCGTGGCACCACCACCTACTGACCATATGGTACAGGGTACCATATGATACAGGGTACCATATAGTACAGGGTACCATATGGTACAGGGTACCATGTGATACAGGGTACCATGTGATACAGGGTACCATGTGATACAGGGTACCATGTGATACAGGGTAGCATATGGTACAGGGTAGCATATGGTACAGGGTAGCATATGGTACAGGGTAGCATATGGTACAGGGTAGCATATTGTACAGGGGTACCATATGGTGCAGGGCACCATATGGTACAGATACAGGGATCCCTATGGAAATAAGTCACCCTGACTTTTTTGGGTTATCCTAGGATTTTATACATATGCTGTTATGTATGATAATCTATGTAACTGTATTTGTGTATACCTGAATAAACTTACTCAAGCACATGTGGCGTCGTAAGTAAGTTTATTTAGGTATACACAAATAAACTTACATAAATTATCATACATAGCAGCATATGTTTGGAGGCCTAGGATAACCCAAAAAAGTCACAGACTTATTTCCATTAGGGTCCCTGTACCCTGTACCATATGGTTCAAAACCATAGAATTCCTCTTCAGATCCACTTCCATCAGTCTTAAAACTATAGGTTCGGAAGAGGAGAGTCAGAATTCGCCTGGGGAGTGAGAGCTTCCTTGCCAACATGCATGGTGAACAAAGCTACTTTGGCAGTGTTCCCACACTGCCATGCGGGTGTCCAGATTTTTTCTACAGTGCACACACTGACTAGCCAGACCCATTCTCTTAGATGTAGGCCTACCAGCCTTCTCGAGCTAAATTTCAGGCCACTAGAATTTGGTGTAGTTCTACAATTTGGACCCACAACTCAAAGCCATAGAACTACGACACAGACCCTGAAAGGGTTAACATAGAAAGCCACTTAACATACCTGAGAATTTTGGGCAGACTAATACTAATGCTCACACAATACTAAGTTTGCCCGAAATGCCTAGCCATGCTAGGTGTTCTAGTGGGCTCCTCTGTAATTAGTATTTTATTACATGTAAACCATACAATAACCAAAATCTGTAAATCCCACATTGTAATCCTTATAGAGAATAAACTTTGATTTGATTTGATTTAGGTTATTGAGTGGTAAATTTTAATTATTCATTATTTTACCTTATTACTATAGAATTTCTGTAGGTATCATAGAGATACCTGTACAGGTATCATAGAGATACCTGTACAATAGTACCTTGACTTATGAATTTAATTCATACCGTGACTGAGCTCGTAACTCAATTTGCTCATATATCAAATCAATTTTCCTCGTTGAAGTTAATTAAAATGCCATTAATTCATTCCAGCCCCTCAAAAACCACCCCAATTTTTTTTGTTACAGTTTTTTAAAATAAGAAAAATGTATTTATAAATAAGTAATGATTTTTGCTTTTTTTGCCAGGTCCCAGCAATGTTTTAGAAATGCTGGAGTATATATATGAAACTTCTTGAAGCACGGTGTATGTCACTCCACTGCTGACAGTGCAGCAGTGGAGTGACATTTGATGATTGTGCACTGCCTTGGCTTTATTTTTTACTGTTATGCATAAACTTGTCTGCCTATCTGTCTATTTGTCTAGCTCTGTCTATGTTTATCTCTGTCTCTGCTTATCCGTCTTTCTGTCTGCCTGTGTTTCTGTCTTCCTGTCCCTCTACTTGTCTCTGTCTCAAAGAGAGAGCTGCTCATGAACCAACAGGTATTACACACGATGCAGAGTTCTCACATCTGATTCCTGAACAAGTGAATATGTGTATTACTTGCCAGTCATGCTTATTATGCCTTATATCTACAAACATTATAAGGTCCCTGTACCCTGTACCATATGGTTCAAAACCATAGAATTCCTCTTCAGATCCACTTCCATCAGTCTTAGAACTATAAGTTCGGAAGAGGAGAGTCAGAATTCGCCTGGATTTTTTTAGTTATCCTAGGTAATTTGCACTATGTATAACTATTTATGTGTACCTGTGAGACAGAGACAGAGATAGACAGAGACAGAAATAAAGACAAATAGAGAGACAGAGTTAGAGACACAGACAGAGACAGAGATAGAGACAGCCAAAGCAAATCAGCCAGCCAGCTGCCATCCAGCCAACCGGCTAGCCTGCTGGCCACCCAACCAGCTGGCCTGCCGAACATGTATTACACATGTTCCAGAATTGTTTCTCTTTACTTACGGCATACGTTATAGAACATTCTGGCAGGATGACATTACCAGTGATATCAAAATTGAAAGGATGTTACACATTGGTGATTATCAAGGTTTTTGATATTTCCTCAGTATCTCCTGCTCGTAACTCAGATTTTGACTTGCAACTCAAAGCAAAAAATCGACTGAGCGACGGCTCGTAACTCGGAAAATTCGTAACCTGGGGCACTCATAAGTCAAGGTACCACTGTATTTGTTTCTAATATTGCATCTGTTCATTTGTAGTTCTTAAGGAAGTCTTAAGCTGTCTATCTATATTGCAGTAGAATATGCAAATATCATATGCCTGTATATTATGTAGTTTTCAAGTTTTGAATAAGGGCCATATTTGCTATCTCTAGTTTGAGATTGCAATAATGCTGATAGTTGTTTTTTATTGAGACGAGTTAGTGATGTAGATCCCCAAACATGATTTCCATGTGACACAGTATATGGATAAGGAAGTAAGAAGTATGGGGTGTTCAGTGTCTTGAGTCTATAATTATTAACATTAGATAAATTGCCATTTTTCTTAGATGAGGCTGATCTTTTTTTTTTTTTTTTTTAATCTCAGACTTTCTAGGTTTTCTAAAGTAATTTGTTGAAGAGTAATGTATGACTGAAATAATATAGTGCTGCCTTCCTGAAAATAATGACTGGTAATACAGATGGGTTACATGTCAATTTTTGGGTGATTTTTACCAGCAATATATTTTTTGAGTATAGTATTTTGAAAGATGTTATTGGTAAATTCATGTTGTCAGTCAGGTAGCTACTGATATTATTTGGAATATTAGTCTTGATTCTAAAGAAAAAGCTCCAAAGTTTGTTTACAGTACCAGTAGCTGAAAGGGGGAGTTTATCGTCCTTGGTGAGTTTATCGTCCTTGGCGAGTTTATTGTCCTTGGCGAGTTTATCGTCCTTGGCGAGTTTGGTTTTTCTTTTTAAGAACCTAGAACTGTGTTTATGAGAGAATTTTCAAAGGAATGTGGTATATCCGTTGGCTTCATTAAATTTATTTGATTAGCAAGTTTATTTGTACTCTATAGTTAGACTTGTTATTGCACAATATTGTTTAATCTCCTCAGAGACAAGGCCTAGTGTTTACTTTTCATAATTATGTTTATCAATGACTCTTAGTACTGTATTGCTTTTGTGAGCCATGGCTTGTTTTACCTTTCTGATTGAAGGGATCCTATATCGTAGAGGTGATGTGCATTGTCCAGGAAGTTATTCATGCCGATATTAACATTTTGGATAAAGTTAAGTTTGCTTTTTCCATTTTTTTTTTTGTTTAATGACATTGGTAAAGTTATTTACTGAAATATCATTATGGAGTCTGTACAGTAAGTGTTGTTGTTTCCAGAGGTGCTTTAGTAATGTTTGCCTTTAGAAAAGTTCGCGTAAGGGTCCATAGTCCTGTCAGTGATGATAGCAGAACTTTATGGTATTAATTTGCTAGCTCATACGTGGTCTAGAAGTATAGCAGATGCCTATGATTCTAGAAGTTTTTTGTAATTTGAAGGTATGTAAATTTGGAATGGATGAAAAGTGGTGTATATAAAATGCCTCAGGAAATGTTGGATGGAGGGTGTACAAGAGGTTTTTAAAGGTAGGGGCTTGAGTCTCTAGCAGGTATGTATGAACATGTTAGCTCAGACTAAGTGGAGACAAGTGAATTTTTGGGGTATGATGTACTGTGTTGTTGGAGAGTGAGCTTGGCTACATCTGTGAAATGATTCAGGGAAACTGGTTATCTGGACATTAGTTCTGGAGGTGAGTAGTAGAGTGTCTTCACACTGAAAAGTGGGTGAGGATATTGCATTTCAAAGAGTGCTATGGAATAGGATGTTGGGTCACCCTGCATTGGAAGACAACATGTTATAAATATGAGTACATTAGCTTTGCACTCATTTACTCATACAGTATTACAGTGTGTTTTGTCTGGTTTTATAGTTATGTGTATAATCATGTACTATCTAACACAGCAGGTATAGTAGTTAAAACTTAATTATTTCTAGGAAAAGACAAGATATTGTATAGACACTTATAAAGTGGGTAGAGCAGGCACAGGACCTAAGTTGTCTTCACAGCTTTATTACACTATTAAAATATATAGTTTTCTATTCCTGGAGGTTTTTCTTAATTAGCCAGCTTCTTAGAGGCTAGGATAAAATATATTTTACAATAAAATTTCTTACAGTACCTATTTAGATTGCAAAAATGATTGAATGACTACACCTCTTCAGGTCTGATATGGAGAGAGACAGCTTATGTTTGTGTCCCACTTGGCACTTTGTCTTTATTCTGCACTGGAGTTTATACAGCATCATGGCAGTTTGACCCTTGTTGCAAGTATCAGGTAAGTTTATCAGGCAACATTCAACACTTAAACTCTCCAGCAGGTGACCTTAACCATATTCTAGATATCCTTCACTTTATATGATAATGTGATTTATTCATATTATTAGATTCATTTATTTCCATCACTAAATCGTTCTCCCAATCTCTCTCTCTCTCTCAATCTCTTTCCCAATCTCTCTCACTCAGTCTCTGTCTCTCCCAATCTCTTTCCCATTCTCTCACTCTCTCTCAATATTTCTCAGACTCTATCACTCTCAATCTTTCTCAATCTCTCTCGCACTCTCAACAAGCTAAGAGCTGTTACCTGCATCAGCTCATTTGAAAGCATTTTATTATGAAACATTCAAGTAGGGAACAGGATGAAGTTGGAGCCATCTGTGGGCCAGCATTTTCATTTGATCAACTGACTATTTCTTTGACATCATGATGCTGTACGAATGTGTTCCAGACTCGAGTCATCTCAGATGAAGTGATGTTCTGGAGAAGGGTACAGCCAGAGTGAAGTTGCTGCTTTCTGCCTGTCTTGTGGTATAGAAGCTTGTTTCTTGCTGTCCTCAAAGAGGATTCAAGTGTAGTACTTTGACAATGTTGGCCTTGTACATAACAGTAAGGCCACCCACATCCCTCCTGTGTTGAAGGCTCTGCTGAATTGACAGTTCTATCCAGGATGGGTCCAGATGAGAGATGAGACATGTTGCTCTGTTCTCTACTCTGTGAAGCAGGCACAGATGGGGGGGGGCAAACCAAGAAAGTGGAGCATACTCAAGATGTGAGCGTACTTTTGCCTCGTACAGAATCTTGCAACCCCTACTGTCAAGCAGATGCAAGATACAGCAGAGTGCTATAAACTTCCTGGCTGCCTTGTTTGCAAGATTTATGTAGTTCTTCATGGTCAGTTTGGAGTCAGATTTCACCCCAAGGATATAACAGTGTCTTTTCCAGGTACCAACACCCTCCCATTCATACATACTACTGCACTGGCATTACCATCATGGTGCTTTACCATCATTTGTGTTTTCTCAGGTGCAAATGTTGCTTGCCATCGGTTTCCCAAGCTGATATAGCTCTTAGCTGGTGATCGATGTAGCTTAGAGCAGCTGGCATTTCTTCTCTTGGATAAGTGAATGTCAGAGTACAGTCGTCTGCATATGCATGGGATTCTGGGATGAGATGAAGAAGGTCATTGAAGTAGACATTCCATAACAATGGTCCCGGCACACTTCCTTGTGGAACACTTGCCCCAATAGGATGTCTTGCTGATTCTGTTCCATTGAGAACTACCCTTAGAGATCTACCATGAAGGTAATCACTGAGGAGACATAGTGTAGAGCCTGCAATTCCCAGTGCTTGCAGTTTTGCCAAGAGGCTCTGGTGCCACACTCGGTCGAAAGCACCAGCAATGTCCAGTGCTACCACACAGTTGACTTTGGATTCATCCAGTGACTGGTGCCACTTAGTGGAGAGGTTTAACAACAGATCACCAGCAGAGTAACCTTTTCTAAAGCCATATCACTGTCACAAAGAAATGAGTGGTAGTCAAAAAACTCTGTCATCTGCCATGAGATTATTGTCTCAAGGATCTTGCCAGTGATTGATAGGAGTGACATTGGTCTGTAGTTGCTGATTTCTGCTCTGCTCTTCTTTTCTTTTTGTGAACATGGACTACTACATTTACCTCTTTCCACAGAGAATGCCATTTACACTGTGCTAGGCATTGCTGATAGATGCGAGTTGAAGGTGCTGCTAGCTGGTCAGCACTCAGCAATCTTGGGCTCAGCTTATCTGGGCCCAAAGCTTTTTCTTTGTCCAGCAATTTAAGAGGATACACCTCATCCTTCCTAATTGTCACCACTGACAACTTTGATGTATTTCTTGAGGCTAGCCGAGGAGTCTCTGTTGCTGGATCAGGAACTTGCATCTTGGCAGCAGTGTTCAGTAAAGAGGTCAGCTCTTTCCTGACTTCTAGTAGAGTTGGTCAAATCCTGTTGATTCAAAGGTGGAATAATTTCATCAGGTGAATAACCCTGTCGGACCTTGACCAAGGACCACCAGATTTTGGAGGCCATTTTACCTGATGCCAGCTTCTTTTTTTGTGTCAGCCTCCCATTTAGAGATGGCCCATTTTCGAACTTCTCTCATTTGCCTACAGGCTTGCCTGTGCAGGTTCCTGTTATTAATAGTGGGATGCCGCATATACCTTCTCCAAGCCTTGTACTTAGCAGTAGCAGTCTCTCAACAATGAAAACCGAACCAAGGCTGATCTGTAGGCTTTGTCACATACTGCTGGTGAGGGATGTGTTCTTGTTGGAGATTAGGGATGTGTTCAGTGAAGGCATTCACTTGGTTGTCAACATCACTTTGGAGAAGAGCATTGCAATCAGAGGTGGCAGACTCAGTGCAAAGGGCTGCTAGTTTCCTTTTCCCCACAACCAGGTTGTACATGTACATTCTTCACCTTGTTCTGTTAGGATCTTCATTGTCATAAAGACAGCCTTGTGGTCAGATGATTCAGCATAGCCAAGGGGTTGGCAAGTGACTATACCTTCCGACAGCTCACTACTGGGTCGAGGGAGGAACCAGAGATATGAGTAGAGAAATTAACATTGTTTCTCATGTCAAACATTGCAAGGTCATCAGAGTCCCTCTGTATAAGATGTTGGTTGAGGTCACCAACAATTATAATACAGCGGAACTTCGGTTTTCATCTTTAATTCATTCCAGAAAGTCTGGCGAAAACCGAATTCGATGAAAACTGAAGCAGTATTTCCCATAAGAAATAATGTGAATCCAATTAATCCATTCCAGACACCCAAAAATATCAACAAAAAATACATTTATAGAGACTAACTATAGTTTTACATACAGAAAACAATGGGAAATATAAAGCACTAATGAAATGGATAAATGAACATTAAAATCACTTTTACCTATAATTGAAGACGCTTGTTGGCGTATGGAAGATGGCAAGGAAGGGAGAGGGAGGAGAGGTTATCTCTACCACCATTACTACCACCCTCTACCACCATTACTACCACCCTCTACCACCATTACTACCACCCTCTACCACCATTACTACCACCCTCTACCACCATCACTACCACCTTCTACCACCATCACTACTACCCTCTACCACCATCACTGCCACCCTCTTCCACCATCACTACTACTCTCTACCACCATCACTACTACTCTCTACCACAACCACGACCACCCTCTACCACAATCACTACCACTGTCTACCACCATCACTACCACTCTCTACCACCATTGCTACAACCCTCTGCCACCATCACTACCACCATTAACCATCATCACTACCACCATTAACCATCATCACTACCACCCTCTACTGATGAGACACAAAGCCAGGCTGACTCAGAATGCATGGGATGCTTTGTGTGGGCGCGTGCAGACACATTCAGTACGATGTACCACTGTTTATTCGATGAAAACCGAGGTGATGAATGAAAACTGGGACAAAATTTTGATGAAAAAAGTCGTCGAAAACTGAATTTAATGAAAACCAGGGCAAACGAAAACCAAGGTTCCACTGTACACACAAATACAATTATTCAAAGTGTAAATTACCTAGGATAACCCAAAAAATCCAGACAAAGTGCTATACTGTGCTTGTAAATATAATGCATAGTAAGCATGACTGGCAAGTACATAATACGTATTTTCACATGTTCAAGAATCAGATGTAACGACTGCGTCGTGTGTAGTACCTGTTGGCTCATGACTGGCTCTCTCTGAGACAGAGAGAAGCAGACAGAGAGACAAAGGTAAGCAGAGACAGAGATAAACAGAGAGCTAGACAGACATAGTCAGACACAGCCATGTTTATGTGTAACAGTGAAAACAAATAAAGCCAAGGCAATGCAAGCTCATCAAATGTCAACACTGCTATACTGTCAGCAATGGACTGACACTCGTCTTACACCATGCTTCAAGTAAACTTTATTTTTAACCCTTTCAGGGTTTCAGACGTACTAGTACGGCTTAACGCACCAGGATTTTTGACGTACTAGTACACCTAAAATCTAGCACCCTCAAATCTAGTGAGAGAAAGCTGGTAGGTCTACATATGAAAGAATGGGTCTATGTGGTCAGTGTGAGCAGTATAAAAAAAATCCTGCAGTACACAGTGTGTAATGAGAAAAAAAAAACTTTGACCGTGTTTTTGGATTAAAACAGCGAATTTGCACTGTATTTTTGTATGGTATTTTTTGTTGTATTCTAGTTTTCCTGGTCTTATTTTATAGAATGGAAGACATATTACAGAAATTGAGATGATTTTGACTGGTTTTACAATGAAAAGTACCTTGAAATTGAGCTCAAAGTATCAGAAATGTTCGATTTTTACCAAATTTCAAAAGTAAACAAATCATGCTAAGAGTCCAATACACGTCAACTGGTGAGTTTGATATTCTTTCACAAGTGTGCCGATATTATTTATACCATTTCTACACTAATGCAGTAGTCTGCATAACAGTAAATCTTCTATTTTTTGTGAGAATAAAAATTCAAAGTGGAAAGCAAAAGAATGTAAGAGGGGTGTGGGGACGTGACTAATGAACAGAGGAAATGTTATTTTAGTGCCAGGAATGTCTTTCTTGTTTATTTTGGAGCCTATTTGGAAATTGGCATCTTTTGAAATTTGTGTGAAATTGGCAAAATTGCTAAATTCTGACCACTGTATTGGATAGTTGAAATCGGTAAATGCGTGGTTTCTTGTACTCATTCAATAGAAAAAATGGAGTTCTAGCGAAATAGTTATGATGTTTGTCGACTAGTACACTGGAATTGGCCAAAAATAGGGCTCAAAGTGGGCAAAATCGCCAATGAGTAAACATCGTCGAAACCACTTACTTCGCGAGAGCATAATTCCGTAAGTTTTCCATCAAATTTCATACTTTTGGTGTCATTATGGTCAGGAAAAGGTTCTCTGTCTTTTCGTAAGAATTTTTTTTTTTTTTTTTTGGAAATTTGGGCGACCCTGAGAACAAGTCTGGGAGAGGGCCTGGGGACCCTGAAAGGGTTAAAAACCATTTGTCTCCATTCACTCCTATCAAATACACTCATGCATGCTTGCTGGAAGTCCAAGCCCCTTTCACACAAAACCTCCTTTACCCCCTCCCTCCAACCTTTCCTAGGCCGACCCCTACCCTGCCTTTCCTCCACTACAGATTTATACACTCTCAAGTCATTCTGTTTCGTTCCATTCTCTCTACATGTCCGAACCCTCAACAACCCTTCCTCAGCCCTATGGACAACAGTTTTGGCAATCCTGCACCTCCTCCTAAGTTCCAAACTACGAATTCTCTTCATTATATTCACACCGCACATTGCCCTCAGACATGACATCTCCACTGCCTCCAGCCTTCTCACTGCAACATTCATCACTCATGCTTCACACCCATATAAGAGCATTGGTAAAACTATACTCTCATACATTCCCCTCTTTGCTTCCAAGGACAAAGTTCTTTGTCTCCACAGACTCCTAAGTGCACCGCTCACGCTTTTCCCCTCATCAATTCTATGATTCACCTCATCTTTCATAGACCCATCTGCTGACATATCCACTCCCAAATATCTCAATACATTCACCTCCATACTCTCTCCCTCCAATCTGATATCCAATTTTTCGTCGCCTAATCTTTTTGTTATCCTCATCACCTTACTCTTTTTCTATATTCACTTTTAATTTTCTTCTTTTACATATCCTACCAAATTCATCCACCAACCTCTGCAACTTCTCTTCAGAATCTCCCAAGAGCACAGTGTCATCAGTAAAAAGCAACTGTGACAACTCCCACTTTGTGTTTGATTTTTTATCTTTTAACTCTATTATTATTATTATTATTATTATTATTATTATTATTATTATTATTATTATTATTATTATTATTATATACAGTGGACCCCTGACCAACGAAGGCATCGTCTAACGAAAAATTCACCTAACAAAGCGTTTGAGCGTAAAATTTTGGCCCAACCAACGAAGAAAAACTTGACCAATGACATTTGTCCCGAACCTGTCTGTGCAGCCTGAGCGCCTCAGCTGCCCTGCTGTCAGCTAGTGTGCCATTATTTACAAGCCAGGGCAGATGCTTCCACGCATACATTCGATACATTTTGTATTTTTCCATTTTTTTAGTGCTTGTAACTGCTAAATAAGCCACCATGGGCCCAAAGAAAGGTTCTAGTGTCAACCCTGTGGTAAAAAGGGTGAGAAATACTATCATACCATGGTCAGCTGCTGCTGTACCATGGTCAGCTGCTGCTGCTGCTGCTGTACCATGGTCAGCTGCTGCTGCTGCTGTAGCACAGTCTGCTGCTGCTGTACCATGGTCAGCTGCTGCTGTAGCACAGTCTGCTGCTGCTGTACCATGGTCAGCTGCTGCTGCACCACCGTCAGCTGTACTACTCGAAGGTATGAAGAGTGTGTTGTTGGTGAGGCTTAACGAGAAACAGTTACCGAGAAACCATTAAGCCCAGAGGGTTAGCCACCCAGGATAACCCAAGAAAGTCAGTGCATCATCGAGGACTGTCAAACTTATTTCTATTGGGGTCATTAATCTTGTCCCCCAGGATGCGACCCACACCAGTCGATTAACACCCAGGTGAACATGAAAAAATGCCTGGAACTAGTGCTCATATTGGTGAATTTAAGGCCAGCAAAGGTTGGTATGAGAGATTTAAGAATCATAGTGGCATACATAGTGTGTTAAGGCATGACAAAGCTGAAAATTTCCAACCCCAACAAGTGTTCAATTGGAAGGGGATTCCCCTTCCAAAAATTAATACACCTCCATCTCCCCTCCTCCCATCTTATCACTACATCTTCAATAAAGGTAAGTGTCATTTACTCTTCATTTAGTACAGTACAGTACAGTATTGTGCATGTATCCTTGTTTTTCTGTGTAGGAAAATGTATATTTCAGGTGAATTTTTTTTTTTCACACTTTTGGGTGTCTGGAACGGATTAATTGGATTTCTGTTATTTCTTATGGGGGAAAATTAATTCGACTGATGATAAATTCAACTAATGACAAGCTCTGTGGAACAGATTAATATCATTGGTTGAGGGTCCACTGTACTCCCATGTATCCAAGACATTGCTGGGACCTATAAATACTATGTATATATTTCTAGACAATAGTATGTGACTAAGGTAGGTGAAAATGTTCACTTGTCAGTGTTTGTGCTGTTATTGTGCAGCATACAAGTGAATATACTATATACAATATGCCTTATACACAAATAACCCAGACATAGAAGAGGAGCTTACGATGACGTTTCAGTCTGACTTGGACCATTTACAAAGTCACATTAACGAGAAGTGGAGCAGGACGGGTATATATAGGCAGGAAGAGGTAGTGGTGGTAGTAGTGGTGGTAGTAGTGGTGGTAGTAGTAGTAGTAGTAGTAGTAGTGGGAGTGGTAGTGGTAGTAGTGGGGAATTAAGGAGGAGGAGCCAGTCAAATACAAAGAAATGGGGGCACTGCAAGGGAGCTAGGTGCTCACAGAGGGAGAGCAAGTGCACAGAGGTAAGGGGAAGGGGAAGTGATGAAATAAATAATGAAGGAACAGAAACACGAGACAGAAGAAAGACAACCCAGAGGAGAAAAAAGGAAAGAGGAAAGGAGAAGAGGGAGAAGAAGAAAAAAGGAGGAATCAGGTTAAGTCAAGGGTGTTCTGAAGTTTGGAGCATTTTACAATGTAGTGGGAGAGGAAGGCATCTACAGAGACGAAGCCAGGACTAAGATTCATACAAGGAAAGTTGTGTATTAGAGAGGATTCAACTAGACAGCGACTGTTAGAGTTGGAAGTAGGGAAGACAGTTTTAGCGGAAGACCAGTCAATAGGATGGCTGTGATCTCTGACGTGACAGAACAGAGCTCAAAGTAGCAGAAATGTTTGATTTTTACCAAATTTCAAAAGTAAACAAATCATGCTAAGAGTCCAATACACGTCAACTGGTGAGTCTAATATTCTTTCACAAGTGCGCCGATATTATTTATACCATTTCTACACTAATGCAGTAGGCTGCATAACAGTAAATCTTCTATTTTTTGTGAGAATAAAAATTCAAAGTGGAAAGCAAAAGAAATGTAAGAGGGGCCTGGGGACGTGACTAATGAACAGAGGAAATGTTTTAGTGCCAGGAATGTCTGTCTTGTTTATTCTGAACCCTATTTTGAAATTGGCATCTTATGAAATTTGTGTGAAATTGGCAAAATTGCCAATTTCTGACCACTTTATTGGATAGTTGAAATATGTAAATGGGTGGTTTCTTGTACTCATTCGATAGAAAAAATGGAATTCTAGCAGAATAGTTATGATTTTTGTCGACTAGTACACTGGAATTGGTCGAAAATAGGGCTTAAAGTGGGCAAAATCGCCGATGCGTAAACATCGTTGAGACCGCTAACTTCGCAAGAGCATAATTCCATAAGTTTTCCATCAAATTTCGTACTTTTGGTGTCATTATGATCAGGAAAAGATTCTCTATCATTTCATAAAAAATAATTGTTTTTTTTTCCGAAAAATTTTAGACCCTGAGAACAAGTTCAGGAGAGGACCTCTCGACCCTGAAAGGGTTAATGTTGAATCTGGGTGCCCCGTGGCCTGGTGGCTAAAGCTCTCATTTCACATGGCAAGTGTATGGGTTCGATTCCAAGTGAGGGTAGAAATATTGGGCATGTTTCTTTACACTGGTTGTCTATGTTCACCCATCAGCAAAATGGGCACCTGGGAGTTAATAGATTGGTGTGGGTCAGATCCTGACCTAATTTGCCTAAAATGCTCTGCATAACAATTGCCTTTCTATGTAGTAGTATGTCATTGATGTCAACTAGGGCTGTATACCATGTACATATACTTGTAGTAAATAAAGATATTATTATTTGTTTCTGGTGCACTTTAATTAAGTCAATGAAAATTACTGATAACTAGATCAACATGATAGTATACGTTTTCCTGTGCGGCTATACCTCTGCATGATTATCAGTTTGTTAAACTAGACTTGCCTGTCCAGGATATAGGATTATTTGTAGCATATCATCAAATTTCATAAGAGATAATCCTAATGACATATGATCAGTAAAATTAATAAACATTTTGTTCATAATTATCATATTTTACAGGTTGAATATGACTCTGGTCGATTGTCACGCTTACCCCTTCAGTCACTGTCGTCTGCATCACCAGTTGTTTTGGTGCGAAGGGATGACTCTAGAAGAAAAATTCTACACAGCTGTGTCTCTCTAGTTGCATTTTCATATTGCATGTGGAGACTTTATCAGATGTATAAGTAGGTTTAATGAAAAAATATTGATTGTAAATTTAGTACTGCATCAATAAGGCTACCGTATATATTATCTAGACAGTGTATCAGTTGTGTAATGGGAAGTTCATTATACAAATAAAAAATGTACACAGATTGAGATTGTACACATTATACAGAGAGAATTGAATGAATTTATCAAACACTGCCCCTGTGAACTGCAGTACAGTATATAAACGTTTACAGGAGTTTGTTTTCAGCAGGTAGTCTAATTACTGTGACGTCTGTATTTATTATATTATGTTATTTAATTTCTGTTTAAGAATGCCACATTAACTAAGTTGTGTATTTTTACACAGCTTTTTCTCCAGTAGCAATGATGACTTATTAACTTGAGGTATAAAGTAAGCAGAGCAGCAGCATTGACATGAGAGAAGTAAATGCAACAAATCTGTTATTAATTAGCTAAAACTTCAAAAGCTAAGCTCAAGGTCTGCTGCTGCACTCTGGTCAGTTGATTAATTCTTATAAATGATATACTTTGTTAGTGAAGCATGTTGCTTTTTAGAGCAGTTTACCTGGAGTTTACCTGGAGAGAGTTCCGGGGGTCAACGCCCCCGCGGCCCGGTCTGTGACCAGGCCTCCTTAGGTCAGTGTCCCAGGATGCGACCCACACCAGTCGACTAATACCAAAGTACCCATTTTACTGATGGGGAACATAGACAACAGGTGGAAAGAAACATGTCCAATGTTTCTACTCTGGCTGGGAATCGAACCCAGGCCCTCACTGTGTGAAGCGAGAGCGTTAACCACCAGACCACCAGTCAGTCTCAGAAATTCCTCCTCATTGAAGGATTTGAGGTAGACAGTTTTAAAATTTAATATTATAATCGTATATTTTGAAGTTTCCTCCATTATGTTACTGGTGGTAGTTTCAAAAGAAAAAAAAATGAAAAGTAAATAATTTCATGGTTGAGCTTATTTTACAGATGATCATTAAAATAAATAAGACAGTACAATGCTATTGTGTCATACCACCAATTGGTTGACACAATAAAATATGTAATGTACAGAAGAATCCCAGCATATCTCATTTTGACAAGTGTTCTTCAGATATGAATATACATGATTTCATCTTCTTTTATAAAGGAGCATGAAATAATGCCTAAAATATGCATGATAATGGATCAGCATTCTGTATTTACCCTTTTTTAGGGATCATATAATTAATCTTTTATTATTTACACTAAAAAGTAAATTAATTTGTATTGCAAATCTTTATTTTTCTCACTTGTAGTTTTATGCTTGTGTTGAAAATGTGAGAGGCTCAAATTTCTGAATTCATATGCTTAATTAAAGCATAGGTTTTATATGTAAAACTTTATTTTGCTAATATACTTTATATTTTTTTCATTAAATGTGAAAGAAGCCTCTTGAAATAGTAAGATTAAGTTTGTAAAGGACCCAGGGTAACTGTGCTGTACATGATAGTTTGGTTAATCAAAAGACCTGGTGTATCAACATCCTGTTAACTTCCATAGATTGTGGGTTATCATCATCATATATATAAAATATATAAAAGGAAGTTATTTATTATAGAGCTTAAGGTTGTTACCTTCTTACTAAGAGGAAGGTATCACCTACAAGGTCCAAGGGAACAACTCCATGAATAAAGAGATGTTACTGACACAATGTGAAACCGAGAAAGAAATGTACATAAAATAAAGCTATCATCCATAGGTTCATGGGTAGCAACCTCTTGTATGAGTAACTACCCACCATGTTTGTTAGGGAACTAACTTTCTGAATAAAAGGAAATTAACTGATTTAGGATCCAGGATAACTTTGAGGGAGGCAACTGTCATGGACATTAAGGTCATTATACTCTGAGACAAGGGTTACAATAATTACAGTAGCCAAGGGGAAATTACTCAAGGATAGAGAGCTACAGTACAGTATAATGTATATCCACCAGTGAAAAGAAAAATTGCTTTGAGAGATCTGAGCGCTTTGTCAAGATCAAATGTCAGCACATAATAATAGTAATTATCATTTCTTTAAAATGTACTTGGTTATTTTAATGGATATTATAATGAATTGGTTAACAGTTTGTGTGCAGAAAATTTGTTGCATGTTTTAAGGAAAGCGCCTTGTTACATGAAGCATTTCAGGAAAATTCTTTAACCCAGGGAATTTAGTTTCCAAAAGTTAACCTCAGAAGCAAAAGAAAGCCTTTGTTAATATTCAAGTGAGGCAACTGCTGGTAGAATTAAGAATTATTATTACATTCATAAGGGGAACACTAAACCCATAGGGGTCATACTGTGTCAGGGAATGGAAGCAACCAGATTCAGTTCAAGGAAAGAAAGGGTAATTCCAGTACTTTGGATCAACAGCCCTTCACTGGATTAAAGGAAAATCTACAGAAGGCCATCGGTAGCAACTTAAGGAGAAAAATACATTTGTTGACTAATGAATGAGCAAGAGGGAGCCAACACAGAACTTAGTGGAACAAAATTCTGTAATGAGTTTATCCAGCACAATCTTCCTGCTTTTATGAATCAATTTTGGTTCTCAAACTGATAATTCAGGGTACTACAGTACTCCATAATTTAATGGACCACATTTGTCATACTACAATACTGTATATGAATGAAACAGATATCCCTTTTCGGTGGGTGAGAGGGAAAGGGGGGTCATCTTTAAGGTTGTACAGACAGTATTTAGGTACTGTAGTGTAGTCTATACATACATTTATAATTACATGTCTTTATTTTGTAACAGTGAATTAAACCAAATACCACACAATAATTTTTTTATTACACCAATAATAAGCCTAGTTACACAAGAGAACACGGTTCTTTATGATGACTATTTTGCACTGCCAGAGATCAGAATTCTTAGAACTACATAAAAAAAAACTGAAAAATAACTATAATGAGCCTTTAACTTGCTATGGAAACAGTATAAACACAGGCCTAATCTCCACAAAGTATTTACACAACATTTACACCTCATACATCGTCAAAATTAAAGGAAGTGCCTTCATGCCACTCAAACTGAGCTGCTAGAGTGACAAGCTCTGTTTCTTTTGTTGATTCTCATATTTGACATGTACATGGGTACAAATTATAGCACAGTATTACCCTCTACAGGCAATAATAGAATTGGTGTGAAAGTGGCATTTAACCCTTTGACTGTTTCGGTCGTATATATACGTCTTATGAGCCACCGTGTTTGACGTATTAATACGCATGAATTCTAGCAGCTTCAAATCAAGCAGGAGAAAGCTGGTAGGCCCACATGTGAGAGAATGAGTCTCCGTGGTCAGTGTGCACCATATAAAAAAAATTGGGGAGCCAGTGGTGCATTGTGGGAATGCCATTTCAGTAGTCCTTGTTCAGCATGCCTAGCGGTAAGAAATATGCGACTCCCTGGCAAATCTGGGACTCTACTCTTCCTAAGTGATGCTCTAACACAGATGGAGGTGTCAGTGAAGATCAATTTCATGGTTTTGAGGAGTTTGTGAGCAAAAGCAATGCCCAGGATACCAGAAGAATGAAGGAGAATGAAGAATGAGGAATGAGGGAGAAAGATAATTAGATAGGATGGAGGGGAAGCGAGCATCCAACACCATTGTTTTGACATGGAGTAGGGGGAGTGAGTAATGAGACAATATGTCATTTTGACAGCTGCAGCCCTGACTCAAAACAATTAGACACACACACACACACACACACACACACACACACACACACACACACACACACACACACACACACACACACACACACACACACACACACACACACACACACACACACACACACACACACACACACACACACACGGCAAATGTAGTTCCCATTTTTAAAAAAGGAGACAGAAAAGAGGCACTAAACTATAGACCTGTGTCATTGACGTGTATAGTATGCAAAATTATGGAGAAGATTATCAGGAGGAGAGTGGTGGAGCACCTGGAATGGAACAGGAGTATAAATGCCAACCAGCACGGATTCACGGAAGGCAAATCCTGTGTCACAAACCTTCTGGAGTTTTATGATAAAATAACAGAAGTAAGACAAGAGAGAGAGGGGTGGGTTGATTGCATCTTCTTGGACTGCAAGAAGGCCTTTGACACAGTTCCTCACAAGAGATTAGTGCAGAAGCTAGAGCATCAGGCGCATATAACAGGAAGGGCACTGCAATGGATCAGAGAATACCTGACAGGGAGGCAACAACGAGTCATGGTACGTAATGATGTATCACAGTGGGCACCTGTGACGAGCGGGGTCCCACAGGGGTCGGTCCTAGGACCAGTGCTATTTTTGGTATATGTGAACGACATGACGGAAGGGTTAGACTCAGAAGTGTCCCTGTTTGCAGATGATGTGAAGTTAATGAGGAGAATTAAATCTGATGAGGACCAGGCAGGACTTCAAAGAGACCTGGACAGACTGGACACCTGGTCCAGCAAATGGCTTCTCGAATTTAATCCTGCCAAATGCAAAGTCATGAAGATAGGGGAAGGGCACAGAAGACCACAGACAGAGTATAGGCTAGGTGGCCAAAGACTGCAAACCTCACTCAAGGAGAAAGATCTTGGGGTGAGTATAACACCGAGCATGTCTCCGGAAGCACACATCAATCAGATAACTGCTGCAGCATATGGGCGCCTGGCAAACCTGAGAACAGCATTCCGATACCTTAGTAAGGAATCATTCAAGACACTGTACACCATGTATGTCAGGCCCATACTGGAGTATGCAGCACCTGTTTGGAACCCGCACTTGATAAAGCACGTCAAGAAACTAGAGAAAGTACAAAGGTTTGCGACAAGGTTAGTTCCAGAGCTAAGGGGAATGTCCTATGAAGAAAGATTAAGGGAAATCGGCCTGACCACACTGGAGGACAGGAGGGTCAGGGGAGACATGATAACAACATATAAAATACTGCGTGGAATAGACAAGGTGGACAAAGACAGGATGTTCCAGGGAGGGGACACAGAAACAAGAGGCCACAATTGGAAGTTGAAGACACAAATGAGTCAGAGAGATAGTAGGAAGTATTTCTTCAGTCATAGAGTTGTAAGGCAGTGGAATAGCCTAGAAAATGACGTAGTGGAGGCAGGAACCATACACAGTTTTAAGACGAGGTTTGATAAAGCTCATGGAGTGGGGAGAGAGAGGGCCTAGTAGCAACCGGTGAAGAGGCGGGGCCAGGAGCTAGGACTCGACCCCTGCAACCACAAATAGGTGAGTACACACACACACACACACACACACACACACATCTCCTGAAGCGCACATCAACCAAATAACTGCTGCAGCATATGGGCGCCTAGCAAACCTCAGAACAGCATTCCGACATCTTAATAAGGAATCATTCAGGACCCTGTACACCGTGTATGTTAGGCCCATATTGGAGTATGCGGCACCAGTTTGGAACCCACACCTAGCCAAGCACGTGAAGAAACTAGAGAAAGTGCAAAGGTTTGCAACAAGACTAGTCCCAGAGCTAAGAGGTATGTCCTACGAGGAGAGGTTAAGGGAAATCAACCTGACGACACTGGAGGACAGGAGAGATAGGGGGGACATGATAACGACATACAAAATACTGAGAGGAATTGACAAGGTGGACAAAGACAGGATGTTCCAGAGATTGGACACAGTAACAAGGGGACACAGTTGGAAGCTGAAGACACAGATGAATCACAGGGATGTTAGGAAGTATTTCTTCAGCCACAGAGTAGTCAGTAAGTGGAATAGTTTGGGAAGCGATGTAGTGGAGGCAGGATCCATACATAGCTTTAAGCAGAGGTATGATAAAGCTCACGGCTCAGGGAGAGTGACCTAGTAGCGATCAGTGAAGAGGCGGGGCCAGGAGCTCGGACTCGACCCCCGCAACCTCAACTAGGTGAGTACACACACACACACACACACACACACAAGACAAGCTTGTTGAATGAAGATAATAGCAGTTATATGAAAGTATCCAGTGACTATATATGTGTATATATATTATAGAAACCAGAAGGAAGGAAGGAAGAATGGAAGGAAGGAAGGACGAGATGAAAGGAAGGAAGGTAGGAGGGAAGGAATGATGACACATGACCATTTACCTAGGATAACTACGTAACACAACTGCCTGCTAATACTTTAAAGAAAACTGCTCAGATGAGGTGAGGTGTTTTGTCTTTGCACATAAAAAAAAAATAAGGCCCAGAAAAAGAATGCAGACACACTTGCTTTGTGTGTAAGGAGTGTAGAACACCATTGTGTATGAAACCATGTTTCAAAGAGTTCCACAAGCTGCAGAACTTCTAGGAACATGTCCAGTGACTGTACACTTATATATGCAGTGGTCCCTCATTTATCGTCGTTAATCCGTTCCTGGAAGTGCGATGATTATCGAAAAAGACGATTTTCGAATCAATTTTCCCCATGGGAAATAATGTAAATACAATTAATCCGTTCCTGACACCCAGAAGTATTAAAAAAATTTTTTTTTACATGAAATATAGATGTAGTACATAATACAATGGGACATGATGAATGAAACATTAACAGCATAAAACTTACCTTTATTGGCGATTCTTCTTAGTGTATGGAAGACTGGAGGAGGAGAGAGATTGGATTAGTTACTGTTTGGAAGGGGAATCCCCTTCCATCAGCACCTTAGGTACCAAGTGCTTTTCTGGGGTTACTTCTCTTCTCTGTTTCTTAATGCCACTAGGACCAGCTTGAGAGTCACTGGAGTCCTGTCTCACAAAAAAGTGTCCAGAGAGCTCTGTTTCTGGCATCTCTTTAAAACTTTTCTAAAATAGGCCAAGACTCTGTCACTGTACAAATTGCCGATATGTCTTGCAACATCCTTCTCAGGGTTATGTTTCTCCGTAAATCTTTCCATCCTTCCCCACATTTCAAAAATCTCCTTAATTTCTGAAGAAGGGACCTCCTTCCATCTCTCTTCCTCCTCCTCCTCTGCAGCAAGATTCTGAGATCTGTTCCTGTTCCTGCTGAAGCTCTTGCAGCTCCTCCGCTGGCCAATTCGACCACGCCTACGCCACTTTCATATTGTTCAATGATGTTTTTCTTAAATTCAATTATTTTTCTCACTTTCGTTACCAAAGGCTTGGCACTAGGAGCTTTCTTTGGAGTCATGGTAGCTTATTTAGCACTTGCAAGCACTAAAATGAA
>NC_091299.1:33763898-33796398 GCF_038502225.1 Cherax quadricarinatus
GATTATCTTCTCCATTTCGCCAGGATTTCTCAGAGCTCAGAGGCTTAAAGTGCACTTGTGGGTTCTTGAGGCCTGAGCTCACAAAGCTCACTTACTGAGTAGGCTCCTCAGTGCAGTAAACACTTGTAAACAGTATAATTTATCCATATCCTCACATAGTGCTCATGTCCACGACACTGGCCTCTTCTTGGATGCTATCCCTCTATCCCCTTTCTTAAACATTAGGAAAAACATTAGCTGTTTTCCACATCCCTGACAGCTGTACAGTTTTTTTCAGCTTGCCACTACCTCTTTATCCTATTTTTGTATTTTCTTCCTCACTCCTGTTTATTTCCACCAGTTATTCTGCCAATGATTTTGCTGCATCTAATTTTTCTTCTGTTCTTTCTACTTAGTCACATTCTAGTTCCTTCAGCTTATGTTCCTTTTTTTAGTCTGCAATTTCCCGTTACTAAGCTTCTCTCCTTCCAAGCCTGACTACCAGCAGTCCTACAGCGACTCTCGTCTGAGCAGTGAAGCGCTGTTTAGTCTAACTAGAGACCAGATCGTCATTAGCAGAGGGAGGAGTGAACCATTATCTCTCCTTGTGATGAATGACCCCTCACGGGTCTATTACTTAGTGAAATAAAACAGAATCACGTGATAAGTAAGCCAGGCTGGGAGAGTAGTACTCCTCTCTTCGCAATTAGAAAATGAAGGATCGTGTGGAAAATACTATATATATTTTCCGGAAATACGGTAATTTATAGATAAATATATGGTCTATATGTGATGGAAAATGGGAAACTGAGCCTGCGCCTGCGCAGGAGGAGACTAGCCATCTTGGTTTTGAATTGTGTACAACGTTGGTGTGATGGGAAGGAATTTTCGTGCTCTAGAGGTTGAAATTGGGCTGACACCTCTCAAATAGGAGGCGAAATTGTTGGACATGCATTCCTGCATAACTTGAGATATCAGACGACTGGACAAGACAGCTCCAGGAACCTCAGATAAGCTCTCTAGATTTGTGTATAATTCTGGCCAGCATTATTTTCATAAATTTAGTTAGTGAGGTTTTTCTGAGTATGATACAACTTAATATCCAGTCAAATTGGTGAGTGATATTAAGATATATTTTCCTTCTGTTATGTATATGTGTATTTATATATAATAGTTTTTTAATTTAATATAGAGTCCACAAATTTATATATTTACCAGAATTCCTGATGTATAATTCATTTAATTAATAGGTCCAGAGCAACTTGTGGATATGACAGTTGTAGGTATCGAAGGGGGACATTTTTGCGACCTAGGTGTCCCAAATTCCTACTTGTCTAACTGACAAATAATAATTATCTATGCTCATTTATTGTTATGTACATAATTATACATACAGATAAATGCAATTTTCCACAGATCGAGCCTCCACCAGTGAGTAACACAGGTTTAGCAAGGAGAGTGTAGCTAGGAGAGTGTAGCTAGGAGAGTGTAGCTAGGAGAGTGTAGCTAGGAGAGTGTAGCTGGGAGAGTGTAGCTGGGAGAGTGTAGCTGGGAGAGTGTAGCTGGGAGAGTGTAGCTAGGAGAGTGTAGCTAGGAGAGTGTAGCTAGGAGAGTGTAGCTAGGAGAGTGTAGCTGGGAGAGTCTGGCTGGGAGAGTCTACCTAGGAAACCAACATTGCTACCTGGCTGTTACACAAGGAAGAACCAAGGCTCCGATACTTACGCTTGGTGATGCACACTTGTTTAAAGCTTCACATAAGCAAAAGAGTAAAGCTTGAGGACTCACCGTACGCTTGAAGAGGCCAGTGGTGGCCAGGGAGGTAGGAGCGTCACCCTTGACAATAGTGTCAAGCTTCAGGGCTTGACCGAACCTCACGAACTCCACCTGCAACATTGACAACAGTCAGTCAGGCCGCCAACACTTACAGTCAAGTAGAGTTGATAAGACTCAGGAAAAATATTGACAGTATCATGAAGGCCGTAGGTGGTAATACAATGATAGATTTTACCAACAATGTGCCAAAAATAATGATAGAATGTACTAACAACGTGTAAATAATGCACACTGGTCGGGTTATAACATTTAGTGAAGATGGTTCGTCCACCAAGAAATTCAAACACAGAATATATATATATATATATATATATATATATATATATATATATATATATATATATATATATATATATATATATATATATATATATATACATATATATATATATATATATATATATATATATATATATATATATATATATATATATATATATATATATATATATATATATATATATATATATATATATATATATATATCGTGCCGAATAGGCAGAACTTGCGAACTTGGCTTAAATAGCAACGCTCATCTTGCCATATAGGACAAGCGAAAATTTGTGTATGCAATAATTTCGCCAAAATCATTCTGAACCTAACGTAAAAAATATATTTCTCTGTGTTTGTTTAGTATTAAATTATTGTAAACAAATCTAAAATATATTTAGTTGGGTTAGGCTGAAATAAATTGTTCTTGTTATAATAAGGTTAGGTAAGTTTTCTAAGATTCTTTTGGTGCAAAATTAAAAATTTTTGCATTAACATTAATGAAAAAATATATCTTTAAAGGTATAAGAGAAAATTTTAGAAAATACTTTATTTTAAATGAGTTCTTGCTAATTGACCACTTTTATATATTCGGCACGACATATATATATATATATATATATATATATATATATATATATATATATATATATATATATATATATATATATATATATATATATATATATATATATATATATATATATATAAAGTTAGCATATGAGAAGTTTTTACAAAGTAGAAGTGATGCAAGGAGGGAAGAGTATATGGAGAAAAAGAGAGAGGTTAAGAGAGTGGTGAAGCAATATAAAAAGAGAGCAAATGAGAGAGTGGGTGAGATGTTATCAACAAATTTTGTTGAAAATAAGAAAAAGTTTTGGAGTGAGATTAACAAGTTAAGAAAGCCTAGAGAACAAATGGATTTGTCAGTTAAAAATATGAGAGGAGAGTTATTAAATGGAGAGTTAGAGGTATTGGGAAGATGGAGGGAATATTTTGAGGAATTGTTAAATGTTGATGAAGATAGGGAAACTGTGATTTCGTGTATAGGGCAAGGAGGAATAACATCTTGTAGGAGTGAGGAAGAGCCAGTTGTGAGTGTGGGGGAAGTTCGTGAGGCAGTAGGTAAGATGAAAGGGGGTAAGGCAGCTGGGATTGATGGGATAAAGATAGAAATGTTAAAAGCAGGTGGGGATATAGTTTTGGAGTGGTTGGTGCAATTATTTAATAAATGTATGGAAGAGGGTAAGGTACCTAGGGATTGGCAGAGAGCATGCATAGTTCCTTTGTATAAAGGCAAAGGGGATAAAAGAGAGTGCAAAAATTATAGGGGGATAAGTCTGTTGAGTATACCTGGTAAAGTGTATGGTAGAGTTATTATTGAAAGAATTAAGAGTAAGACGGAGAACAGGATAGCAGATGAACAAGGAGGCTTTAGGAAAGGTAGGGGGTGTGTGGACCAGGTGTTTACAGTGAAACATATAAGTGAACAGTATTTAGATAAGGCTAAAGAGGTCTTTGTGGCATTTATGGATTTGGAAAAGGCGTATGACAAGGTGGATAGGGAGGCAATGTGGCAGATGTTGCAGGTGTATGGTGTAGGAGGTAGGTTACTGAAAGCAGTGAAGAGTTTTTACGAGGATAGTGAGGCTCAAGTCAGAATATATAGGAAAGAGGGAAATTATTTCCCAGTAAAAGTAGACCTTAGACAAGGATGTGTGATGTCACCATGGTTGTTTAATATATTTATAGATGGGGTTGTAAGAGAAGTAAATGCGAGGGTCTTGGCAAGAGGCGTGGAGTTAAAAGATAAAGAATCACACATAAAGTGGGAGTTGTCATAGTTGCTCTTTGCTGATGACACTGTGCTCTTGGGAGATTCTGAAGAGAAGTTGCAGAGATTGGTGGATGAATTTGGTAGGGTGTGCAAAAGAAGAAAATTGAAAGTGAATACAGGAAAGAGTAAGGTAATGAGGATAACAAAAAGATTAGGTGATGAAAGATTGGATATCAGATTGGAGGGAGAGAGTATGGAGGAGGTGAATGTATTCAGATATTTGGGAGTGGACGTGTCAGAGGATGGGTCTATGAAAGATGAGGTGAATCATAGAATTGATGAGGGGAAAAGGGTGAGTGGTGCACTTAGGAGTCTGTGGAGACAAAGAACTTTGTCCTTGGAGGCAAAGAGGGGAATGTATGAGAGTATAGTTTTACCAACGCTCTTATATGGGTGTGAAGCATGGGTGATGAATGTTGCAGCGAGGAGAAGGCTGGAGGCAGTGGAGATGTCATGTCTGAGGGCAATGTGTGGTGTGAATATAATGCAGAGAATTCGTAGTTTGGAAGTTAGGAGGAGGTGCGGGATTACCAAAACTGTTGTCCAGAGGGCTGAGGAAGGGTTGTTGAGGTGGTTCGGACATGTAGAGAGAATGCAGCGAAACAGAATGACTTCAAGAGTGTATCAGTTTGTAGTGGAAGGAAGGCGGGGTAGGGGTCGGCCTAGGAAAGGTTGGAGGGAGGGGGTAAAGGAGGTTTTGTGTGCGAGGGGCTTGGACTTCCAGCAGGCATGCGTGAGCGTGTTTGATAGGAGTGAATGGAGACAAATGGTTTTTAATACTTGACGTGCTGTTGGAGTGTGAGCAAAGTAACATTTATGAAGGGGTTAAGGGAAACCGGCAGGCCGGACTTGAGTCCTGGAGATGGGAAGTACAGTGCCTGCACTCTGAAGGAGGGGTGTTAATGTTGCAGTTTAAAAACTGTAGTGTAAGGCACCCTTCTGGCAAGACAGTGATGGAGTGAATGATGGTGAAAGTTTTTCTTTTTCAGGCCACCCTGCCTTGGTGGGAATCGGCCAGTGTGATAATAAATAAATATATATATATATATATATATATATATATATATATATATATATATATATATATATATATATATATATATATATGTGTGTGTGTGTGTGTGTGTGTGTGTGTGTGTGTGTGTGTACTCACGTAGTTGTACTCATCTAGTTGAGGTTGCAGGGGTCGAGTCCTAGCTCCTGGGCCCGCCTCTTCACTGGTCGCTACTAGGTCACTCACCCTGAACCGTGAGCTTTATCATACCTCTGCTTAAAGGTATGTATGGATCCTGCCTCCACTACATCGCTTCCCAAACCATTCCACTTCCTGACTACTCTGTGTCTGAAGAAATACTTCCTAACATCCCTGTGATTCATCTGTGACTTCAACTTCCAACTGTGTCCCCTTGTTGCTGTGTCCCATCTCTGGAACATTCTGTCTTTGTAGATCTTGTCAATTCCTCTCAGTATTTTGTATGTCGTTATTATGTCCCCCCTATATCTACTGTCCTCCAGTGTCGTCAGGTCGATTTCCCTTAACCTCTCCTCGTAGGACATACCCATTAGCTCTGGGACTAGTCTTGTTGCAAACCTTTGCAGTCTGTCTAGTTTCTTTACGTGTATGTGTGTGTGTGCGGCTAGTAAAGACCCTGCTGGACACAGGGCTATAACAAGCCTTTCTTTATTGATCTCGTTGATTTTATTCTGTTTAATATGCTATCCTCTGCAACTTAAATTCTTAAGACCATGTAAACCATATTGGTCAGCTACCACTTTACCGTAAATACACTTATAGTCAGTGTTAGTAGGGGTAACCACTGCAATACGAAGAGTCTGCTGGTCTAGACGTGTGCCTGTCGTAGAGATGGGAACTGTTAGGAGAAAGTGGCCCAGATGAGGGGCACTCACAGCTAACACGCAGCTCTCTCACTTGCAGAGCTTGCATCCACAAACAGCTTCAGCAGCGTTTTTCTTGATGAGACTCGCAGTTGGAGTGTTTGTGAGTCGACGCTTCAGCAGGTTTCACTTATACTGCGAGGGTATCCCACATGTTGGCACCACTGGTGTAGCTGGGGTCATGCATCTCTACCATGTTGACCTGTTGGTACCACTGGTGTAGCTGGGGTCATGCATTCCTACCATGTTGACATGTTGGTACCACTGGTGTAGCTGGGATCATGCATCCCTACCATGTTGACCTGTTGGCACCACTGGTGTAGCTGGGGTCATGCATCCCTGCCATGTTGACATGTTGGCATCACTGGTGTAGCTGGGGTCATGCATCCTTGCCATGTTGACATGTTGGCATCACTGGTGTAGCTGGGGTCATGCATCCCTGCCATGTTGACATGTTTGTCGCGGTAATGACTTTACAATGTCCAGAAGCAAATTGTGACAAGAAGAAGGTGGATTATTAACCTGGAGGGTTAATACTCCAGGATAACCCAGGAGAGCCAGTCACTTTGGCTTATCTCCATTGGAGTCCTTTGATCCTCTTCCCTAGGAGAAGACCCGAAGCAGTCAACTAACACCCAGGTACTTACTGTAGGTAAACAGTCAACAGGTGAAAGGAAACATGCCCACCGTATCCATTTGTGCTGCGATCGAACCCATGTCATTCTCATGTAAGCTGAAGGCACATCCACAAATTCCACGATCCACTAAGTCGGAGAATTCAACTTTAGTGAAACAATGTTAGCAAGACTGTAAAAATATTTAGTGACGACTGAGAGACAGTTAATATTCTTAAAGAAGAAGAATAAAAGTTGCAATACTGTGGGTGAAACAATTTATAAATAACACGAATTTAGAAGAAACTTATGACAAGGTTTCAGTGCGTCCTGGACCATTGTCATGTCACAACTAAGCGAGAAAAGGCAGAGAAGACCATAAGACAGTAGTAGTCTTAGTAGTATTAGTAGAAGCAGTAGAAGAAGTAGTAATAGTAGTAGTAACAGCAGTAGTAGTAGTCGTAGTAGTAACAGCAGCAGCAGTGAGTCCAGGACCATTGTCATGTCACAACTAAGCGAGAAAAGGCAGAGAAGACCATAAGACAGTAGTAGTCTTAGTAGTATTAGTAGAAGCAGTAGAAGAAGTAGTAATAGTAGTAGTAACAGCAGTAGTAGTAGTCGTAGTAGTAACAGCAGCAGCAGTGAGTCCAGGACCATTGTCATGTCACAACTAAGCGAGAAAAGGCAGAGAAGACCATAAGACAGTAGTAGTCTTAGTAGTATTAGTAGAAGCAGTAGAAGAAGTAGTAATAGTAGAAGTAACAGCAGTAGTAGTAGGCGTAGTAGTAACAGCAGCAGCAGCAGCAGAGAAAAATCTATGGAATGATTGTGTGTGAGATTGTAGGTGGACACAAGACAGTGTCCTCTAGGTGGACACAAGACAGTGGCTTGTAGGTGGACACATGACAGTGTCCTCTAGGTGGACACAAGACAGTGTTTTCTAGGTGGACACAAGTCAGTGTCTTGTAGGTGAACACATGACAGTGTCTTCTAGGTGGACACATGAGAGTGTCTTCTAGGTAGACATAAGACAGTGTCTTCTAGGTGGACACAAGACAGTGTCTTCTAGGTGGACACAAGACAGAGTCTACTAGGTGGACACAAGACAGTGTCTTCTAGGTGGACACATGGCAGTGTCTTCTAGGTGGACACATGACAGTGTCTTCTAGGTGGACACATGACAGTGCCTTCTAGATGGACACATGGCAGTGTCTTCTAGGTGGACACATGGCAGTGTCTTCTAGGTGGACACATGACAGTGTCTTCTAGGTGGACACATGACAGTGCCTTTTAGATGGGCACAAGACAGTGTCTTCTAGGTGGACACATGACAGTGTCTTCTAGGTGGACACAAGACAGTGTCTTCTAGGTGGACACAAGACAGTGTCTTCTAGGTGGACACATGGCAGTGTCTTCTAGGTGGACACATGACAGTGCCTTCTAGGAGGACACATGACAGTGCCTTCTAGGTGGACACATGACAGTGTCTTCTAGGTGGACACATGAGAGTGTCTTCTAGGTGACACATGACAGTGTCTTCAAGGTGGACACAAGACAGTGTCTTCTAGGTGGACACAAGACAGTGTCTTCTAGGTGGACACATGACAATGCCTTCTAGGTGGACACATGACAGTGTCTTCTAGGTGGACACATGACAGTGTCTTCTAGGTGGACACAAGACAGTGTCTTCTAGGTGGACACATGACAGTGTCTTCTAGGTGGACACATGACAGTGCCTTCTAGGTGGACACAAGACAGTGTCTTCTAGGTGGACACATGACAGTGTCCTCTAGGTGGACACATGACAGTGCCTTCTAGGTGGACACAAGACAGTGTCCTCTAGGTGGACACAAGACAGTGTTTTCTAGATGGACACAAGACAGTGTCTTGTAGGTGGACACATGACAGTGCCTTCTAGGTGGACACATGACAGTGTCTTCTAGGTGGACACATGACAGTGTCTTCTAGGTGGACGCATGACAGTGCCTTCTAGGTGGACACATGACAGTGCCTTCTAGGTGGACACATGAGAGTGTCTTCTAGGTGGACACATGAGAGTGTCTTCTATGTGGACACATGAGAGTGTCTTCTAGGTGGACACAAGACAGTGTCTTCTAGGTGGACACAAGACAGTGTCTTCTAGGTGGACACATGACAGTGTCTTCCAGGTGGACACAAGACAGGGTCTTCTAGGTGGACACAAGACAGTGTCTTCTAGGTGGACACATGACAGTGCCTTCTAGGTGGACACAAGACAGTGTCCTCTAGGTGGACACAAGACAGTGTTTTCTAGGTGGACACAAGACAGTATCTTGTAGGTGGACACATGACAGTGTCTTCTAGGTGGACACATGACAGTGTCTTCTAGGTGGACACAAGACAGTGTCTTCTAGGTGGGCCCAAGACAGTGTCTTCTAGGTGGACACATGACAGTGCCTTCTAGGTGGACACAAGACAGTGTAATCTAGGTGGACACAACACAGTGTTTTCTAGGTGGACACAAGACAGTGCCTTCTAGGTGGACACATGACAGTGTCTTCTAGGTGGATACATGACAGTGTCTTCTAGATGGACACATGACAGTGTCTTCTAGGTGGACAAATGACAGTGCCTTCTAGGTGAACACATGACAGTGTCTTCTAGGTGGACACATGACAGTGTCTTCTAGGTGGACACAAGACTGAGTCTTCTAGGTGGACACAAGACAGAGTCTTCTAGGTGGACACAAGACAGTGTCTTCTAATTGAACACAAGACAGTGTCTTCTAGCTGGACACATGACAGTGTCTTCTAGGTGGACACATGACAGTGTGTTCTAGGTGAACACAAGACTGTGTCTTCTAGGTGGACACATGACAGTGTCTTCTAGGTGGACACAAGACAGTGTCTTCTAGGTGGACACAAGACAGTGTTTTCTAGGTGGACACATGGCAGTGTCTTCTAGGTGGACACATAACAGTGTCTTCTAGGTGGACACATGACAGTGCCTTCTAGGTGGACACATGACAGTGCCTTCTAGGTGGACACATAACAGTGTCTTCTAGGTGGACACAAGACAGTGTCTTCTAGGTGGACACAAGACAGTGTCTTCTAGGTGGACACATGACAGTGTCTTCTAGGTGGACACAAGACAGTGTCTTCTAGGTGGACACAAGACAGTGTCTTCTAGGTGGACACAAGACAGTGTCTTCTAGGTGGACACAAGACAGTGTCTTCTAGGTGGACACATGGCAGTGTCTTCTAGGTGGACACATGACAGTGTCTTCTAGGTGGACACAAGACAATGCCTTCTAGGTGGGCTCATGACAGTGCCTTCTAGGTGGACACAAGACAGTGTCTTCTAGGTGGACACATAACAGTGTCTTCTAGGTGGATACAAGACAGTGTCTTCTAGGTGAACACAAGACAGTGTCTTCTAGGTGGACACATGACAGTGCCTTCAAGGTGGACACAAGACAGTGTTCTCTAGGTGGACACAAGACAGTGTTTTCTAGGTGGACACATGACAGTGTCTTGTAGGTGGACACATGACAGTATCTTCTAGGTGGACACATGACAGTGTCTTCTAGGTGGACACAAGACAGTGTCTTCTAGGTGGACACAAGACAGTGTCTTCTAGGTGGACACATGGCAATGCCTTCTAGGTGGACACAAGACAGTGTCTTCTAGGTGGCCACAAGACAGTGTCTTGTAGGTGGACTCAAGACAGTGTCTTCTAGGTGGACACAAGACAGTGCCTTCTAGGTGGACACAAGACAGAGTCTTCCAGGTGGACACATGCCAGTGCCTTCTAGGTGGACACAAGACAGAGTCTTCTAGGTGGACACAAGACAGTGTCTTCTAGGTGGACACAAGACAGAGTCTTCTAGGTGGACACATGCCAGTGCCTTCTAGGTGGACACAAGACAGAGTCTTCTAGGTGGACACAAGACAGTGTCTTCTAAGTGGACACAAGACAGTGTCTTCTAGGTGGACACAAGACAGTGTGTTCTAGGTGGACACAAGACAGTGTCTTCTAAGTGGACACAAGACAGAGTCTTCTAGGTGGACACAAGACAGTGTGTTCTAGGTGGACACAAGACAGTGTCTTGTAGGTGGACACATGACAGTGTCTTCTAGGTGGACACAAGACAGAGTCTTCTAGTTGGACACAAGATAGTGTCTTCTAGGTGGACACATGACAGTGTCTTCTAGGTGGACACATGACAGTGCCTTCTAGGTGGACACAAGACTGTGTCTTCTAGGTGGACACATGACAGTGTCTTCTAGGTGGACACAAGACAGTGTCTTCTAGGTGGACACATGACAGTGTCTTCAAGGTGGACACATGGCAGTGTTTTCTAGGTGGACACATGACAGTGCCTTCTAGGTGGACACATGACAGTGCCTTCTATGTGGACACATGACAGTGTCTTCTAGGTGGACACATCTCAGTGTCTTCTAGGTGGACACATGACAGTGTCTTCTCGGTGAACACAAGAGAGTGTCTTCTAGGTGGACACAAGACAATGTCTTCTAGGTGGACACATGACAGTGCCTTCTAGGTGGACACAAGACAGTGTCTTCTAGGAGGACGCATGACAGTGTCTTCTAGGTGGACACAAGACAGTGTCTTCTAGGTGGACACATGACAGTGTCTTCTATGTGGACACAAGACCGTGTCTTCTAGGTGGACACATGACAGTGTCTTCTAGGTGGACACAAGACAGTGTCTTCTAGGTGGACACAAGACAGTGTCTTCTAGGTGGACACATGACAGTGCCTTCTAGGTGGACACATGACAGTGTCTTCTAGGTGGACACATGACAGTGTCTTCTAGCTGGACACAAGACAGTGTCTTCTAGGTGGACACAAGACAGTGTCTTCTAGGTGGACACATGACAGTGCCTTCTAGGTGGACACAAGACAGTGTCTTCTAGGTGGACACAAGACAGTGTCTTCTAGGTGGACAAAAGACAGTGTTTTTAGGTGGACACATGACAGTGTCTTCTAGGTGGACACAAGACAGTGTCTTCTAGGTGGACAAAAGACAGTGTCTTCTAGGTGGACACATGACAGTGTCTTCTAGGTGGACACATGACAGTGCCTTCTAGGTGAACACAAGACTGTATCTTCTAGGTGGACACAAGACAGTGTCTTCCAGGTGGACACAAGACAGCGTCTTCTAGGTGGACACATGTCAGTGTCTTCTAGGTGGACACATGACAGGGCCTTCTAGGTGGACACATGACAATGGCTTCTAGGTGGACACATGACAGTGTCTTCTAGGTGGACACATGACAGTGTCTTCTAGGTGGACACATGACAGTGTCTTCTAGGTGGACACAAGAGAGTGTCTTCTAGGTGGACTCAAGACAGTGTCTTCTAGGTGGACACATGACAGTGTCTTCTAGGTAGACACAAGACAGTGTCTTCTAGGTGGACACATGACAGTGCCTTCTAGGTGGACACATGACAGTGTCTTCTAGGTGGACACAAGACAGTGTCTTCTAGGTAGATACAAGACAGTGTCTTCTAGGTGGACACAAGACAGTGTCTTCTAGGTAGATACAAGACAGTGTCTTCTAGGTGGACACAAGACAGTGTCTTCTAGGTGGACACAAGACAGTGTCTTCTAGGTGCACACATGACAGTGTCTTCTAGGTAGATACAAGACAGTGTCTTCTAGGTGGACACAAGACAGTGTCTTCTAGGTGGACACAAGACAGTGTCTTCTAGGTGGACACAAGACAGTGTCTTCTAGGTGGACACAAGACAGTGTCTTCTAGGTGGACACAAGACAGTGTCTTCTAGGTGGACACAAGACAGTGTCTTCTAGGTGGACACAAGACAGTGTCTTCTAGGTGCACACATGACAGTGTCTTCTAGGTGGACACAAGACAGTGCCTTCTAGGTGCACACATGACAGTGTCTTCTAGGTGGACACAAGACAGTGTCTTCTAGGTGGACACAAGACAGTGTCTTCTAGGTGCACACATGACAGTGTCTTCTAGGTAGATACAAGACAGTGTCTTCTAGGTGGACACAAGACAGTGTCTTCTAGGTGGACACAAGACAGTGTCTTCTAGGTGCACACATGACAGTGTCTTCTAGGTAGATACAAGACAGTGTCTTCTAGGTGGACACAAGACAGTGTCTTCTAGGTGGACACAAGACAGTGTCTTCTAGGTGGACACAAGACAGTGTCTTCTAGGTGCACACATGACAGTGTCTTCTAGGTAGATACAAGACAGTGTCTTCTAGGTGGACACAAGACAGTGTCTTCTAGGTGGACACAAGACAGTGTCTTCTAGGTGGACACAAGACAGTGTCTTTTAATAAAAAGATCCCAGAGATGAAAGACCAGTGAATTGTCGGAAAAAAAAAATTAAATTCTTAGAAGGCTTATTTAAGAATTCGAAGAAAGCAAACCAAAATTCGTGAAAACTACCCATGGCGGGGGGCGAGGAGACAATAACAGGGGAATAAACGCTAGGACTAAAAGACCATTACTGAAAATGGAGATTTAAAAATTAGCTTCTTAAGGTTACCTTGGAAACTAGAGACGTCAGCCTGGAGGAAATACTTTGAATAATAGAATAATGGAATAATAGAATAACAGAAATCAGTTACTGAAGGGACGAACTTTGAAGGTGCGATACAGTAGTGCTATATTGTATTTCAGGAAGTTCTAACCCCCTGTAGGTCACTCAGTGCAAGGTGCGAGGGAGGTTTCATCCTCTATTAGCTAATCAAGGCCCGGCCTTTGAGCAGTCAGGCTGTTGGTGATCGCCTTTAGCTCAGGATGGGAGAGTCTGTGGAAAAAGACACTTATGTACAGTTCAGGACATTTATTAAAGGAAACGTTTCGCCACGAGTGACTTCTTTAATAAAAGTCATGAAGTGTACATAAGTGTTGTTTTCCACAACTTGTCGGTGTCACCAGACCACTTCTCATGGCAGAGTCTGTCTAGTAACCGCCCCCCCCTCCTCGAGGATCACCGATGGGTTCTAGATTGTCTTTGGTGTAATTCAGTGACCTGATTACAGTTATTAACTCTCACTTGCCCTTGTTAACAGACAATGCCGAAATAATTCTGAGAGTGAAAACTTTAGAGAATAAGAGATGACTGAAGGAGCATTTGAAGGAGATTACTCAAGACACAAGGATGGTTTCTGGAATTTCTTACGAGCTGGAACGCAGTGAAAGGAGACAGATGACAGACTACCATATGCGTGAGAAAGTTTATGGAAGAATTTAAAGTGAAAAACCTTGGAACAACCGTACCTTGAAGAACACATTAACATTACAATATCTACCACAGACTGACAAACATGTGTAGCATTAAGAAAAAAGTGCCAAAAACTCATTAAAAAAAGTACTTTTGCATAAAATAAGGTAGAATCTGGGGGAAGGTTCGTGAAATTATTTATTTAGAAACAGTGAGAGAATTAAATCTTCCGTCGTTGGTTGGAACTTTACATCCCAGATGAGACACAACTTAAGAGGACTCGAACAGGGATACACATGACCAACGACAGTGGGAATGGACTCCATACACGGGTTTAGAACTGATGTCACGAGCCTGTTTTTCATATCAGTCTGCTGAAAGCATAGAGGCGGGGCCAAGAGCTAGAGTTCAACCCCTCGCAATAATAGGGGAAGCTACAAAGGCGTCTTCCGCTTTCAGTCTCTCAAACTGGTAGATCAACAGCAGATTTCAATAGCGAGGAGACGGGCAGTAAACCTGAAAGTCGCACACCAGCTGAGGGAAGATCCAACACAACGATACAGTACTGACTGCAGGCAAGAGAAATGAATATTATATGGAAGGAAAGAGAACACTGAGAGATAGATAAAGGGTTGGAGAGAGAGAGAGGGGGGAGGGTAAGAGGGCTACTTGAGGGGGGAATTGCCAAACTTACAGAGTGCCACAGTGGTCGGTGGCACAGTGGTCGGCGGCACAGTGGTCGGTGCCACAGTGGTCGGTGGCACAGTGGTCGGTGCCACAGTGGTCGGTGGCACAGTGGTCGGTGCCACAGTGGTCGGTGCCACAGTGGTCGGTGCCACAGTGGTCGGTGGCACTGTTTAATTTTCACCAGCATTACTTGGAATGTGATGAATGTCTCTAATTGGTCAGAGGCTCTCAGTGCCAGGCTAGACAAAGTGGCACCAGTGGTGACAACACAACACCAGTGGTGACAATACAACGCCAGTGGTGACAACATAACACCAGTGGTGACAACACAACACCAGTGGTGACAATACAGCACCAGTGGTGACAGCATAACACCAGTGGTGATAACACAACACCAGTGGTGACAACACGCCACCAGTGGTGACAACACAACACCAGTGGTGACAACATAACACCAGTGGTGACAACACAACACCAGTGGTGACAACACAACACCAGTGGTGACAACATAACACCAGTGGTGACAACATAACACCAGTAGTGACAACATAACACCAGTGGTGACAACACAACACCAGGGATGACAACACAACACCAGAGATGACAACACAACACCAGAGATGACAACACAACACCAGAGATGACAACACAACACCAGAGATGACAACACAACACCAGAGATGACAACACAACACCAGAGATGACAACACAACACCAGAGATGACAACATAACACAGTAGTAACAACATAACACCAGTGGTGACAATACAACACCAGTGGTGACAACACAACACCAGTGGTGACAACACAACACCAGTGGTGACAACACACCACCAGTGGTGACAACACACCACCAGTGGTGACACACCACCAGTGGTGACAACACAACACCAGTGGTGACAACACAACACCAGTGGTGACAACATAACACAGTAGTGACAACATAACACCAGTGGTGACAATACAACACCAGTGGTGACAACACAACACCAGTGGTGACAACACAACACCAGTGGTGACAACACACCACCATTGGTGACAACACACCACCAGTGGTGACAACACACCACCAGTGGTGACAAAACAACACCAGTGGTGACAACACAACACCAGTGGTGACAACATAACACCAGTGGTGACAACATAACACCAGTGGTGACAACATAACACCAGTGGTGATAATACAACACCATTAGTGACAACACAACACCAGTGGTAACAACACAACACCAGTGGTGACAACATAACACCAGTGGTGACAACATAACACCAGTGGTGACAACATAACACCAGTGGTGACAACATAACACCAGTGGTGACAACATAACACCAGTGGTGACAACATAACTCTTTCCCCATCATTCACTCCATCACTGTCTTATTAGAGGCGTGCCGGTACTACAGTTCAGATGCCCCTCCAAACTGTAAATATCTCCACCCCTCCTTCAGAGTGTAGGCACTGTACTTCCTACCTCCAGGACTCAAGTCCGGCTAACTGGTTTCCCTGAATCCCTTCATAAATGCTACCTTGCTCACACTCCAACAGCAAGTCAAGTCATAAACACCACTTGCTTCCTCTCACTCCTATTTAACACGCTTATGCAAGCTTGTTGGGTGTCCAAAAGTCCCTTACACACAAAATCCCCTTCACCCCCCCTCCCTCTAACCTTCCCGAGGGTGACCCCGACCCCTCCTTCCCTCCACTTCACGTTTATACACCCTCCAGGTCATCCTATTTTTGCTCTCTAAATGTTCGACTAACCTCGACAACTCCACTTCAGACCTCTGGATACTTTTAGAAACCCTGCACCTCCTCCTACTCTCCAAACTACGAGTTCTCTGTGCAATATTTAAACCACACATTGCTCACATATACGACATCTCCGCTGCCTCCAACATTCTCCTTGTTGCAATATTCACCACCCATCCTTCACACCCACGTAAGAGTGCTGGTACCCTTACCATTATACTCTCATACATTTCCTTCTTTGCTTCCATGGATAATGTTCTTTATCTCCACTCACCTTTTTCCCTCGCCAGTTAAGGTTCACCTCATCTTTCATAGATCCATCTGTTGACAAGTCCACTCCTAAATATCTGAACACATTCACTTCCTCTATACTCCCTCAAATTTCATATCCAATCTTTCATTAACTAAACTTTTTCCTGTCCTCATCATCTTGTTCATCCACATGTTCGTTTAACTTCCTTCTTTTACGTACTCTTCCAAATTCGTCCACCATCCTTTGTAACCTCTCCCCGACACAATAACACTCAATTCTCTTACAATCCCATCTATAAATATGTTAAACAACCATGGTGACATCAGGCATCCCTGTCTAAGACCTACTTTAACTGGAGAATAATCTCCTTCTCTCGTACATACTCTAACCTGAACCTCATTGTCCTCATAAAAGCTCTCAACTGTTTGAACTATTCCAAATACGTACATGCAACATCTGCCACACTGCTCTCCTATACTGAGAGGATGTTATATTAGCTAGGATATTTTATAGGATATATTAACAAGGATATTATTATAGGATGTTATTATTTGCTAGGATATTGTAACCATCATGAATATTACAGTATACATAGCAAGGATATTATAAAATTTTTTATTAATAACTAATAGCGCTAAACTCGAATAAGTGGTAGAGCACTAAGAGTGGTGAAGGCTTGATCCTCAGTTCACTGATCACGAGACTGACACGTTGTCAGTCAGTATATATACACTTGTGCTGAGGCAGAAACACAAGAACGTGAATCAACGTTCACGTTAAGTTATATCATCAAATTTGATTATTGAAACATTAAAGTGTAATGAACATTTGTCAGTATCCATACCTACATGGATTAGACGAGCAGCAGATAGTATATTTCGACCTACAACTGAGGTCCTCTTCAGCAGATACACAAGTATGAAAGGGAGGCACAATATTGAGGGTGAAAGGAGCATGGTAGGATCGCGTGAACACTGCAGTATATTATGCTTCCCTCTTATACTTAAGTATTTACAGAAGAGGACCTCAGGTGGAGGCCAAAATATGGAGATAATCTATCGTGCTTGTGTTGTCGTGTAGGTTAGGTCGCTTGTTAAATATTTTATAACTTATCAGATGAAGATCACCTGAGCTGGAGGTGAGGAGGTGTCACCTGCAACAGGGAACACACCAATAAGGACGACAGAATTACCAGGAGGATATGAGGGAAAGGATGAGGGAAAGGAAGGATTACCAGGAGGCAGGATGCGAATGGAACGATTACCAGGAGGCAGGATGCAAACGGAAGGATTACCAGGAGGCAGGATGCAAACGGAAGGATTACCAGGAGGCAGGATGCGAACGGAAGGATTACCAGGAGGCGGGATACGAAAGGAAGGCTGAGAGAGACTCAGTATAAACAAGGAAGACCCACTGACCTGTCTTGCCTCCTCCTTCCTCCTTGATGACCTTGGTGGATCAGGAAGCACGTCGCTAAAGGCTCGTCTGTTCAGCATTGTCTGTAAGTTCACAGGAGAAAGAGTGAGTCTGGGAGTGAATAAATGAATTGATAAATGGATTGCATAAGTGTGTGACTGTATACCTGAGTGAGCTACTGGATAAATAAGTGCTATGGTTAGTGACCGTCAGTACATGGGAGTACATGGGAGTACATGGGAGTACATGGGAAAGATAACTAGCAGAGGCTACCTTCCGGGCACTATCCACTTTTACTTGCATTAAGGACTATCGCGCACATTATCTAGGTGTGTGAGACAAGGATAGAAAAGCAGAAGGCTCTCTCACCACCCTCCACCCCCCCCTCCTACCACTGCTGACATGAAAACAGAAATAAAAAATATAACATACCATATCGGGAAAAAAATGGCAAGGAAAGTGCAGAAGAGATGGAACTGAGTTGAAGTTTTTGGTTAACTACTCATGTTACTCTTATGCCATTGACAGAGCTATGCAGTAGTGGTTCTACTTCTGCTCACCATCAGTTCTACTATGACTATCACAACCATCTAAGTCTACCACTACTACTATGATTAACTTGGCTGCTTCGCTGCCAAATGATCGTCCTGTTGCAACTGCAACAGGACGATCAATTGGCACAGTTGCCGCTGTGTATGACCGAGTTTAGTGTGAGCTTGATGGGAGGCTGGGTGAGGTAGCGAGTGCCCAAGGCAACATCTCGCTCCTGTCCTCCCTCACCATACCCTGTACCATACCAGTTACTGTAACTTATCAGGTTTTCTGATATATAAAACAATTTGGGCTGACAGCTGTATACTGAGCCTGTGGTTCTGAAGGCTCCAGAAAAACGTTCCCTCTATTAAAATTTACATAAAAACTAGTTAGAAAATAATAAAAAATGGGAAAAAAAGTGAACAGAATAAAGGCTCCAGAAAAACGTTTCCTCTATTAAAATTTACATAAAAACTAGTAAAAAAATAATAAAAATGGGAAAAATGTGAAGAGAATGAAAAATTCAAGAGATTTTATTACAATTTAATAAACAGAGAGAAAGTGAAAGAGAGAAGGTTGTAGTGTATAACATCGGCTCTTCACGGGAGACGCCAGAAATACCTTCAGATTGGTACCCGTCCAACCCAGTTATATTAACACCGGTCTTTAAGGCTCCACGTAACCTTTTCACCACCAGGAATGAATATTTTCATCCCAAAAATATTGATTAAAGTAAATTCTTGGCAAATATACGCAGAGGGAAATGTATGTATCTCTCTGTGTAACTATCTCAAATACAGATATACTCATCAGAAAATATACAAGTAACATAAACATCGTTTTTGCCCTTGGTATTTATTACTAAACTCCTTACAGCTAGTAATGGGTCATCTGAATGACTCAGACCTGTGTTAGGAAGCACTTACCTTTTTTCTGACTAATAAAATAACAAAAGTCTCTTTAAACACGGGATATTTTCCCTGATGGGCCTATTTCTCTCAGCGCATATACGCCGAAAATACTTTAATTCCTATGGTAGGGCTAAAAGTAGTTTTGTTAGGTGGTGAAAAGATTCCCGGGCAGCCTTAATGACTTAACTGTAGTCAAAAGACATTGAAACCTCCGACGGGCTGGAGTTTTGAGACTCTATGACCGCGGGTTCAATCCCGGCCGGGGGTATGGTTTAAAGTTAATATCAGAATATCACGCACTGGGCGTCCGCGGTTCATTCCCCAGTAAGGGTGGAAACGTTGGGCATGTGTCCTTACACCTGCTGTCCCTGTTCACCTAGCAGTAAGTAGGTACCTGGGTGTTAGACATCCAGGTTAAAAATCCGAACAAATCATATTTGTCTTATCTCCGACAACAAATCGTACAAATAAGGTTTCCTGGTACTGATCAACTAGACTTATGGTGACCGGTTCTTAAATTACCTGTTAAATACACAGTTTTATAAGCTTGTGCAGATTAATCAAGGGAGTATATATGCACTGAGAGGTATATATTTGTCTTTGTTTATGTGCCGAGAGTTAAATCTCTGTTTTAGAGATTCAAGTATTCTTAATTGGTGGTTGATAGTTTACTTTCAGTCTTCACGACGCTTCTTGGATCCAACCTGATTACCTTCCATTCCAGCAGGTGCCATATCTCTTACCAGTCCAGCACTTTCCAGTGAATTTATCACAATTTATATCTATAAGCACTACTGTTCATTTCTTCAACGGCTGTATCGCTTCTCTTGAAACCACTTAACAGTCTGTTGCGACCCTGCCTCTGACTAACCATATTTATTTTTTATCATAATCCTGTTACGTTGGTCTCTCGTTCGTCATTAAGCAAGACAAGTGCCTCCTGACATCGGAGTGTTTAGCTGGTCAGGAAACAGGACAATTAGAAGGTTAATCGGCTGGTTAATTGAGTTTAAAGCCTATCGACTATTCTAAGGATCATTAAGATTTCATGCCACCTGTTCTCCATAAGTCGAGAATACTTTAATATCTTAAATATGGATTACAGTTAACTATCAGCGAATATGCGCAGATACACACTTCTTGGCCTGAGTAAGTCACTGAATTAAGAACCAAAATCAGGTAAGGATGGGAAAAATATTAAGGGACTGAGTATAAAGTAGAAAATATAATGGGGGTTCGACATGTAAGTGGCTCATCTACTTTTGATTTAGTGACTCACGAAATCGTAATGACACGATTGCAAACAAACCATACCACGGGCGGGATTTGTTTGCAATCGTGTCATTACGATTTCGTGAGTCATGTTAACGGCTTTGAGGGGACTTGAGCTAGAGTTCGTCACGGCCACGCTAGCTGGAGATTCGTCTGTAAAAACTTGCATTTGTGGTCACAGAGGTGCCTGTGCTAACCTTCCTATGGTGTAGAAATATACCTAGTTGGATGAATCTTATTGTGGCTAGCTGGTCTAGTGGCTAACGCGACGGTCTGGAGTTTTAAGACTCTCTGACCGCGGGTTCAAATCCCGCCCGTGGTATGGTTTGATTTAGTGAGGCTGTGAGTGTATGTATTTTAGTATGCTAATTCAACATAAACTGCATATCATGAGTATCGCACCTCACAGCTCACCAGCATATTTAGATAATGGTATATATACCAATATTGATAAACATAAAATGTTATTTTTTTATTCGTTATCGTGTGGAAGTAATTTGCTGCTCCGGAGTTTTGCTGTCTGACAAGTTGGCTGCGCATGACCCATGTTGATTGTACCAATTTAAACTTGTGTTCTGCCTTTCCTACTGCTGTTTAAGGCTGTTTCATTTGTTTATCACTCTTATGGTAAATTCATATGTTTTTATGTAAGTTGTCTCAGGCATTTTATTACTTTTTGGTTTATTTTACTCTTTGTTGCCGATCTCCTGACATCTCTTCATAGATATCTTTCTTAGTTTAGAAAGATCGAGGGTCGAGATAAGTGACATTTAAATATTTCTCATAATACTTGAATGCTTTTTCGTTTTTTACAGTCCTTTGAGATGTGTCGTTGAGTTAGAAGAGCTCGTGTGTCTCACAGTTCCGTTGTGGTAACCATCATTACTCTCTTTTGCATTCAATATTTAACAATTAGCATCGAGAGAGAAGATAACAGTAGACTCAACATCTTCCTCGTCAGGTGAAGATGTACCATCTGTTGCTGGGGTTGTTGCTGGGGTCACTGATGGGGTTGTTGATGAGGTTATTGATGAGGTTGTTGGTGGGGGTGTTGCTGGGGTCGGTGATGCTGTCTCTACGGTGTGTGTGTGTGTGTGTGTACTGGAGATTGATGCTGTAGGTTATTTGCTGGAGGTTGTATGTCATTGGTAGAATTAAGATATGAGGTTCAATAATTGTCTAATGTTCATGGTACTGGCCTGAGTGCGACAGCTGCCTACCAGCTCACCTCTTAACTGTTGTTGGTATTTGAACAGTGGCTTCACTGATCACTTCGCTGGATGGGTTTCTCAGTGATCTCTTGTTTAGTTGAGAATGGAGCTGGAACCAGCGCGGCCGACGTGGCAGCTACTGCAACACAGACAGCTGATATGTCAAGTAACACCGGAGGGTAAGATAAGTAGTTCATGTGGGAATACTACCGTTACTTTCTTCCGTTAATCCACTGTTGTCTGTATCGTGGTACCCAGTCGTGATGTTGTGAATTTCGGGTATTTGTTAGAATGTTGTTAATTATTTTGACAGGGAAGATGCTGTTGTTCTATTTTAGGTCATTTGGAGTTGGGATGTAGCGGTTGTTGTCCTGTCTGCACTCATCTCAGCAATTACTATCATCATTGTTAACTTCGGTTGCCAATCAAATTTCGTTTACGTAAGTGCTTGGTTAACGACCTACATAGAAGTTTACTGATGGTTAACTGCTTTTATTTCAGGTTTCTAAGTCCAAGGATTCAAGCAGGAAGAGCATGACGGCTGAAGGTTTGTTATTTGTGTTGGGTAAGTGAGAAAGGCTGCCGAGGTTAATTAATGGAGCATAGTGCTGGTGATACAGATTGTTTTACTGTGCTAGAGCCTTCTCAAGCTTCTGTATTTCTACTTCACTCACTGGGCTATTTAAGAGAGACAGCCAGAAAGGTAAAGTTGTGTTGTCGGAGCACAGAGTACATTTGGACGTTGGTTGGTTTGATTCTCGTAGCGGTGCTGTCCTGAACATACACTACACATGTCATTAATGATGGACCATTTATTACTCCTGTGGTCACTAGAAGCATTTGTAGCAATACTTCATTTCCTAGTAACTTTGTCGCCAGATCTGACAGACTGCATCTGAATCCAGAGAAAAGAAAGCCGTTGAACATTATCTGCTGCCTGTCTACTGACTTTGCATAAGCAACTTTAAGAGTTGTACGACTGGTGTTAACATTTTGAATTTAATAAGCCGTGATGACAATTGATTTCTTAATAAATTCGTATTTACTGCACCTCCTCGCTCGTTCTGTCTAGGCTGGAATATTGATAAACACTAACAGTGCCTGTCAAGGCAGGTGAAATTACTGACGTAGAAAATATATAGAGAACCTTCATGGCACACATAACTGCGATAAAACACCTAAATTACTGGGAACATTTGAAGTTCCTCGACCTGTACTCCCTGAAACTCAGGCGGGAGAGATACATGATTATGTACACTTGGAAAATCCTAGAGGGATTAGTACCAAATTTGCATACGAAAATCACTCCCCATGAAAGCAAAGGACTCGGCAAACGATGCAACATTCCCCCAATGAAAAGCAGGGGCGCCACTAGCACGATAAGAGACAACACAATAAGTGTCAGGGGCCCAAGACTGTTCAACTGCCTCCCAGCATACATAAGACCCCTGGCTGTCTTGAAGAAGGCGCTGGACAGACACCTAAAGTCAGTACCTAACCAGCCAGGCTGTGGTTCGTACGTCGGTTTACGTGCGACCAACAGTAACAGCCTGGTTGATCAGACCCTGATCCACCGTGAGGCTTGATCACAAACCGGGCCGCGGGGGCGTTGACCCCCAAAACTCTCTCCAGGTAATAAGCTGACCTTTTAATTTCTTCATCGACAGTGTTCCGTGATATTTATTTTAGCTCCTCAGTAAGTTATTAATAACATACTAACTACACAGACTGAGAGGATGTGGTTGGTTCACTAATTTACTTTAAAGCCTATCAACACAAAGGATAATTAAGGCTTCATGTCAGTAATTCAAGAACACCTTAATCCCTTTAATAGAGATTAAAGTTCACCTTCAGTGCATATACGCTGAGAGACATATACCTGTCTGTGCATATATCCTGTGATGTATATCCCATGTTATATATCCTGTGCTGTATATCCCATGATATATATCCTGTGATGTATATCCTGTGATGCATATCCTGTGATGTATATCCTGTGAAGTAAATCCCATGTTATATATCCTGTGATGTATATCCTGTGATGTATATCCTGTGATGTATATCCTGTGATGTATATCCCGTGATGTATATCCTGTGATGTATATCCCGTGATGTATATCCTGTGATGTATATCCCGTGATGTATATCCTGTGATGTGTATCCCGTGATGTATATCCCGTGATACATATCCTGTGATGTATATCCCATGATATATATCCTGTGATGTGTATCCCGTGATGTATATCCTGTGATGTGTATCCCGTGATGTATATCCTGTGATGTGTATCCCATGATATATATCATGTGATGTATATCCTGTGATGTATATCCTGTGATGTGTATCCCATGATATATATCCTGTGATGTATAACCTGTGATGTATATCCTGTGATGTGTATCCCATGATATATATCATGTGATGTATATCCTGTGATGTATATCCTGTGATGTATATCCCATGATATATATCCTGTGATGTGTATCCCGTGATGTATATCCTGTGATGTGTATCCCGTGATGTATATCCTGTGATGTATATCCCGTGATGTATATCCTGTGATGTATATCCTGTGATGTATATCCCGTGATGTATATCCTGTGATGTATATCCTGTGATGTATATCCCATGATATATATCCTGTGATGTATATCCTGTGATGTATATCCCGTGATGTATATCCTGTGATGTATATCCTGTGATGTATATCCCATGATATATATCCTGTGATGTATATCCTGTGATGTATATCCCATGATATATATCCTGTGATGTATATCCTGTGATGTGTATCCCATGATATATATCCTGTGATGTGTATCCCGTGATGTATATCCTGTGATGTATATCCTGTGATGTATATCCCATGATATATATCCTGTGATGTATATCCTGTGATGTATATCCCGTGATGTATATCCTGTGATGTATATCCTGTGATGTATATCCCGTGATGTATATCCTGTGATGTATATCCTGTGATGTGTATCCCGTGATGTATATCCCGTGATGTATATCCTGTGATGTATATCCTGTGATGTATATCCCGTGATGTATATCCTGTGATGTATATCGTGTGATGAATATCCCGTGATGTATATCCTGTGATGTATATCCCGTGATGTATATCCCGTGATGTATATCCCGTGATGTATATCCCGTGATGCATATCCCGTGATGCATATCCTGTGATGTAAATCCTGTGATGTATATCCTGTGATGTATATCCTGTGATGTATATCCTGTGATGTATATCCTGTGATATATATCCTGTGATGTATATCCTGTGATGTATATCCTGTGATGTATATCCTGTGATGTATATCCTGTGATGTATATCCTGTGATGTATATCCTGTGATATATATCCTGTGATATACACAAACTTTTATAGTATGTAAGTTTATTTGTTAAGGTGAATGCTATCAACTACACAAGAGTTACTGATACTGTCTCTCAAGGTAAACAAAAATGGTGGACTTTCGTCTCTCATATGAGAAATAATGTGGAGTTCTTTATTCGGATTAATTATCGCGAAGGTAAATAAATCCAGGGAAACCCAATAAACAAAATTATTGTGGCTTGTTTTATTTAGGTCGTCCTCAAAGATTAGGTTTACAAGAGTTTTAGCTAATCCTTAGGTAATACTGACTGGAGGTGTTAGGACTGGAGGTGTTAGGAATGGAGGTGTTAGGACTGGAAGTGTTAGGGATGGAGATGTTAGGACTTGAGGTGTTAGGACTTGAGGTGTTAGGACTGGAGGTGTTAGGACTGGAGGTGTTAGGACTGAAAGTGTTAGGACTGAAAGTGTTAGGACTGGAAGTGTTAGGACTGGAAGTGTTAGGACTGGAAGTGTTAGGACTGGAAGTGTTAGGGATGGAGGTGTTAGGACTTGAGGTCTTAGGACTGGAGGTGTTAGGACTGGAGGTCTTAGGGCTGGAGGTCTTAAGACTGGAAGTGTTAGGACTGAAAATGTTAGGGATGGAGGTGTTAGGACTGGAGGTGTTAGGACTGGAGGTGTTAGGACTGGAAGTGTTAGGGATGGAGTTGTTAGGACTGGAGGTGTTAGGACTGGACGTGTTAGGACTGGAGGTGTTAGGGCTGGAGGTGTTAGGACTGGAGGTGTTAGGACTGGAGGTGTTAGGACCGAAGGTGTTAGGACCGAAGGTGTTAGGACTGGAAGTGTTAGGACTGAAAGTGTCAGGGATTGAGGTGTTAGGACTGGAGGTGTTAGGACTTTAGGTGTTAGGACTGAAAGTGTTAGGGATGGAGGTGTTAGGACTGGAGGTGTTAGGACTGGAGGTGTTAGGACTGGAAGTGTTAGGACTGGAAGTGTTAGGACTGGAAGTGTTAGGACTGGAGAAGTTAGGATACTTGCCCACACCTCGTGCTAAGTCAGGGTTCAACTGCATGTCGTCTGTACTGTGGCCTGAGAGATCTCTCCACTGTTCTACTAAACTCTTACTTTTCCAAGTGTACTCACCTTATTGCTCTCACTGAAACAACAACGCAAATAGGTCACAGAGTTTATCTTATCAGCCCTTATCTTGTGTGTGCCCTGAACAACCTGTGAAACATTTTTTTCTTGTTACGTACGAAGAACTAAAATTTAAACTTACACATGAAGTAAAAAAAATACCCATGAAGATATATTAAATATTTTTAAAGCAAACTTAGTTTAACCAAACTGTTTTAATAATTTATTAAAATCCACTGAAATGGAATAAATTCTTACATTAATTTTTTGGGGGGAATTCAATAAAATTTTATAGTCATCTTGTATAGAAAATTACTGAGCATTCGACTGTGAGTCAGACGCTCACACAATGGAAAAATAAATACAAATGCAGTATAAAGCGATCCTTTGTTGACTACGTTTCGCCCACACAGTGGACTTTATCAAGTTACAAGCAGATCTACTTCGATAAAAAGTACATGTTTATATTATGTGGAGAGTCAGGTGGAGTATGTTGGGTCGGTTGTATCTGAGACGGACCTGCACGTACAGGTCCTCCAGAATGAGAACGCAATGTACACTCCAGAAATTATTCAACGCCTCCACAACGGGACAGTCAAGTTCACCTGCGACTCAACTCGATCATTCACCACTGAATCCCTGATCAACCTACTCTCAAAAAGTCACCGCTTTGTGGCACTCGACTACACCACAAGGAAGAAATTCAGGACTCTCCAGAATGGGGCTGCCGAAGACGGTACCCTCACCTAGCAGGACTGTCAATGATCAATCACCGTGAAGACAAGTTTCCCCAGCACTTTGCTGCCTGCTAAAGCTGGGGTGTGGCTCCAAAACGAACCCTGTAATTGCTGCCTCCACCCTCCTATGCTGCTGAAGATGCTAAACGAGAAGATACTTCCCACTTGGAGAGTCACCGCAAGACAGAAGAAGAAGTCACCCTCCAACCGGAGGGCCCCAAGAAACAATAAAGAAGAAAGAAGATGAAAGACACCCCCCGCCCGGGAGGCCACCGCCGGGTCGCCATCTGGAGAAGACCCGGGCCGGAAGTACCGGCAAACCTACAACAATAACAACAGGTAGATCTGTTTGTGACTTGATAAAGTCCACTGTGTGGGCGAAACGTAGTCAACCAAGGATAGCATTATACTGCATTTGTGTTTATTTTTTCCATCAGGTCGATACTTCATACCATTTATCTCCATCGCTCACACAATCTGGTCATATACATTCATACTCTCGTGTCTGTTATGTTGTGTATGACCAACTATTATGATTGGCTCTTTGCTGTCTCATTGTTGTTATGCTGCTAATTATTTAACTCTGTAAATAATGTACATATCTTGGTGAAGGGAAATATTTGGGTAAAGAAAACAAACTACCTCGTTATGTCTGCCTCTGATTGCTTAGGTTGATCTTTGTCTTGAGATTTCTGGTACAAGATGTCTGGGAAATGTTTATTTAGGTTCATAAAGTTGTACCAGAGTTGCTGGAAGTGCTTACCAGCGTCCCTAACGTCGTAGTGTTCATAAGTGCTCATTACTGCTCGTAAGTGCTCGTGATAAGTCTTCATAACGAGAGTGTTCATGAAAAAATTTCATAACGAAAGAATTTATAACAGAAGTTTTTCAAAAGCGCTCAGAAAAAGAGTGTTTACAAAAAAGTTTTGTATAGCAAGTGTTCCAAAAAGCGCCTATAACAAATATCTTCGTAATAAAAATGCCTAAAACTTTTTTTTTATAACAAAAGACCTGAGGCGGCTACCGAGTGCGTTACAATTTATTTGTTCATCACAAACCCACTGGCATGTCCTCTCTACCAGTTAACTGGCAGTCAGGCGGCTGCAACAAGTTATTTAGAAGCCCCCACTGCTCTGGTGGACTGTCCAGTGCAAATCAGCCATTTGGGAGAGAGCTTCACACCAAGCCCAGCTGAGATTATGCTTGGCTTGGCTTGGCTGGCTGGTAGGTAGGCAGGCAGGCAGGCAGGCAGGCAGGCAGGCAGGCAGGCAGGCAGGCAGGCAGGCAGGCAGGCAGGCAGGCAGGCAGGCACTCACTAACACTGGTCTATCTTGAGATGTAACACTGTAGCGAGTGATTCTTTGAACTCTTGTTTATTTTGACGATTCTGCTGATTAAATAACTCTGTACGTACTGTAAATATCTTGGTTAAGGGAATATATGGGTAGAGAAATTAAAGTCCCTCTTATTTTTAGCCTTTGCCTTTAACTGCGCGGGTAGATCCTTGTCTTGAGGCCTAAGTTACAGCCAGGCACAACAGGCGTTGTGCACCTGTGTTTATGATATGGGGGGTAAGGCTGTCTTGAAACAATTACTGTTTTGCTACGCTGCATTACGCTGTTATGTTACGGTACGTTGTGCTGTCTTACTGTGTGTGTTGCTCTGCCTATATTACCTGGCTGTTTTACTGTGTTATGTCTCCTGTGTGCTGAGTGTATTGCTGCAAGCTGGAGCTGGTTGACTGATGCCCACTGCGTGTGTTAGGCATTTGGAATGATTGCTAATTCATTTTCTTGCCTCTTCATTCAGTATTTGTGTCTGGCATCTCGTAACTTTTGTCGTCCTTGGTGATAATGCCATGGTCCATTAAGGTAGCGGTAGCAATGGCAGCTCCAGCATAATCACTGATCAAGTATCGGTCACATGTGGCTGCCAGTGTGGAGAGTCTTGTTCTGTTCTGCTGTGAGTTACTGGCAGTCAGAACCACTCAAGACACAGTCAGCATCAGTAATGACAGAAGGGCTATCTCTGGCATCATTTGAATTATCGTCAGAATCAGAAACTTCTCCAGCTGCAGGTTCACTCGGTCTTTCCTCCAGCTGCTTCCAGGCTCTGGCTGCATCCTGCTCCTCTTTTACCATCACTCTATCCCACATCCTAGTTACTGTCATGTCAACACAGCCAATTTTCATCTTCCTATCGCCTCTCTGGTCAAGGAGGAGCTGTATCTCACGTTTAGGAGGTTTCACATCACAATTACAGTCCAGGTGGTATCCGTCACACTCCTTTATTTTGCAGCCTACATCTTGACAGGAGGCAGCAGGACAGAAACAACTACATATATCAAACAACTCGTTCATTTCTTCCTGAAATATAGCTTTTTGGAGAATTTTTGTTCTTATTAAGTTCCGTTCCTCTACTGTACAATTTTCTCAATCTTTCCTCAATAGTTTTCTGGCTGAGAATAGGAATAGTCTTTCTGTCTCCAAGTGATTTCTTTCATAGTTCAGAACAATCCTTAGCTGCTATCTTGATAATCACTGAAACATCAGTAAACTTTCCTTCATCACATTTATATCGCCAGCAGTTCCTTAACATATCGCCTTTGGACGGAAGTTTGTTCATTGGAAGAACACTGACATGGTCAAACAATGCATCTTCTGTGGCTTTCCTCGTGGACATTGTAGCATCTCAGTAGTAAAGTATATAAGTAATCAGAGTATCTGAACAGAAAGTTAGTTAATGCTTATAAATACTGCAGAGTACATAGCTACAGTACATAAAACACTGCGCTGCCCTACTCAGTAATACAGACATATTCCAAAATTTCAATCGCAAATGCTGTAGGCTAAATCTCAACCAATCGACTTCATATTTGGCACTGAACCTAAGATGTATATAAGGAACAATGCCTGAAGAGTGCAGCTTTGACCAAAATTTCAATGATCCCTACTGGACTAGCTATATGGTGTTGATGGCGTATTATATTGATCGCTCACCTTACAGTGGATATCGTCGTACTTTAACTGCTGCACAGCTTCGTGGGCTAATTCCTAACACGCTAAGGTCAGAATCATCCATTATGGTGTTTCAGTCTGGTATGTCTACTGCTCTGGAAACTCGTGTTAGTCTCAGCTTCCTACTCAGGTTTCTTGTTCGTGATGGTGTTGATCACACTCCGGAATGTCTGACTGATGCACCGCCAGTAGCCAATCGTAGAAACAAATTGTGGACCTTGTTTATGTCAATGCCAGTCTGCTTCATCGACTCTCGAATTGGCGAAACTTAAACAGGAAGGAACTAGAGAACAGTGTGCTTTTGCGAGACAAGAATTTGATAGGGAGAAGGAGAGGAGACAATATTGGCGTACCTGTGATGAATATTTAACTTGGTACCTCGTTTTTCAGAGTCGGAACCTAAACTATTTCTCGAGTCATTCGGAAATCAGGCTCGAGGTTTGCAATAGCCAGTTGAGCATTGGGCAAGACTTGTTCACATGGCGCTGTATGGTAAAGCACAGGAATTCACTTACAGTTTGGGTGATGAAGACTTCTCTTATTACAACGTTGTGAAAGCTATCGTGTTTGGTGCATATCAGTGTATCCCAGCAAAATATCAACAAGACTTTAAGTTGGGCAGGCTTCAGCTTGGGCAGTCTTGGGTAGATTTCATTAGGCTCCGGTCAAAGACATTTCGGAAGTGGTACAAAGGTATCTTCCTCGAGTACCAACAAGCTGAAAACCTGGATATTACATAAAAAATAAGCATATCATTATCGTCTTAGATAAAACCACCAGGTATGCGGAAGCTTTGCCAATGTGTAGTATTAATACTAAGACAATTTTAAAAGCCCTTATTAGATTTGCATCTCAAGAAGGAAGCTCATGGACAATTCAAAGTGACCAAGGTACCAATTTCACTGCAAAAGCCTTTCGGGAGGTTTTGAGCTGCCTAGGCAGTAGGCCTATCATCCTCAGTCCCAAGGAACGTTGGAAAGATTCCAGCAAACTTTGAAAACTATAATGTGTACTTATTGCTTGCATTTTCCTTCAGACTAGGATGAGTCTTTGCCTTTGTTGCTCTTTGTTATGAGAGAAACCGTGAAGGAGTCTACTGGCTACAGTTCTTTAAAGCCGTTCGACTTCCGTCCAGGAAGTCGAACGACCGTCTTACTCAGGTTCATATTTCGTATTCTGCACATGAAACCCTAATAATTTCCTTCATTGATCTGAGCGTTCGACACTACCCTGTATTAGTGGTGTTGCAGAGTCTGGCATATCATAAACGCACAGAACACCTCCTGAGATGGTTTGTAGACATTCTTTAGGGATGTTCATTTGTGGGTTAATTTGAAAGACGTGGTTTAGAACACGTGTCTCATGCCACATAGTGTTATTCAGGGGTTGGTCCTGGCCCCTTTCTTTTTTCATTTTTTTTCCACATCTTCCAGCTTCCTCAGATACTTGTCAGTGAATGTTGATAGCATAATTATCCTCCGTAGCTGTGGTGTAGCATAGTCTCCAGTTTTTAGTAGAATGTATTGAACAGTTGCACATCTGCGGCACAATGATGGATGTAACAAAGTGCACATGAATGTGTTTTTTTTTTACTTAGCAGAATTTACTTTGGCCCGATATCTTTTCTAACATGGTTTGTAGTGGTGATGGATGGTCTTAACTTGATGTGACTCGGCTGGCAACGCACTCACTTCACATACTGAGTGTCTGTGGTTTAATCCCTGGCACGGCATGTTTCCTGACACCTGCTGTCCCCGTTCACCTAGCAGCAAGTATGTACCTGGGTGTTAATCGACTGTTGTATACCTTAGATACGGCTGGACTTTGGAATAAGCTGAGGTACGATAACAGCGTAAACAAGAATGAATCTGAATATCATTTGCCGGGTATCAGGGCATATGTCGGGTATCAGGGCATATGTCGGGTATCAGGGCATATGCCGGGTATCAGGGCATATGCCGGGTATCTGGGCACTTGCTAAGCAGCAACCTAAAAATAGTAGTTTAGCACAGGGATCATTGATGGTCTCCATTTTACATCATTTAAAGTCTATGTATAGAATTAACAGCTTTTTCTTTCTCCCTCCCCGCAACCTTGAGGATTATCTCCTCTACACATTAGACTTCTTCAGTCAAACACAGAGGCAGCAGGAGCAGCAGCGAAGTAAAGATGACGTAATCAGTCCATCAATCTTGGTGAACTAGTATTTGAGGTAGTCAGTCCGAAAAGTGGTATCCCCCAGAAGGGGAATACCACTATTCGGGGAATTCCAGTACGATTATTCCCTACTAGGAGATACCTAGTAAGAAAATTTTATGCGCAGTTACTATGTTTGCTGCATGGACACAAACTTTGACAAATTATGAACAATAATTCAGTTTTGCAAGAAAATGGATTTCAAAACTGAAACTGTAAATTATGAAAATTTAATTAGGACCATGAAGACAATCTCAGTGAAAGACAGGAGAGAGAGAGAGAGAGAGAGAGAGAGAGAGAGAGAGAGAGAGAGAGAGAGAGAGAGAGAGAGAGAAATTACAATTAAATATATGCAAGAATGTGCAGACTTAAAGAAGAAATATTTCTTAGAGACAGGACGAAA